>NW_026736516.1:0-67775 GCF_949786415.1 Peromyscus eremicus
AGAAACACACTCTGCTTTTGAGAAAAGAGCACTCTGCTACTCTACTGTGTTTCCTATAGGGCCAGAACAGTGAGCTTGCTCAGAATAAAAGAACTGTGCTTCCAAAACACACGGGGAATATCTACTTCAACTCTGCTTAGGAAACTGACAAGAACAGTAGCTTCTCTTCAGTCCAATACACTGTACTTGCTGGGAATAGACGTGAGTGGTATTTGCACTGTGTGGCAAATGGATCGCAATAGTGAATCTTTTTACCGGAAAACAACTCTTGCTCATACTACCAGAAACTGTATGTGATTCAACTCTATTTCTGACCTGGAAACAAACACTAGCTCGGCTTACAAGAAACACACTCTGCTTTTGAGAAAAGAGCACTCTTCTACTCTACTGTGTTTCCTATAGGGCCAGAACAGTGAGCTTGCTCAGAACAAAAGAACTGTGCTCCCTACACGCACGGGCCACATCTACTTCAACTCTAGTTAGGAAACGGAGAAGAACAGTAGCATCTCTTCAGTCCAATACACTGTACTTGCTGGGAATAGACGCGAGTGCTATTTGCACTGTGTGGCAAATGGATCGCAATAGTGACTCCTCTTACCAGAAAACAACTCTTTCTCGTAGGACCAGAAACTGCATGATATTGAACTCCATTTCTGACAGGGAAACAAACACTAGCTCGCCTTACAAGAAACACACTCTGCTTTTGAGAAAAGAGCACTCTTCTACTCTACTGTGTTTCCTATAGGGCCAGAACAGTGAGCTTGCTCAGTACAAAAAAACTGTGCTTCCTACACATAGGGGCCATAACTACTTCAACTCTGCTTAGGACACTGACAAGAACAGTAGCTTCTCTTCTGTCCAATACACTGTACTTGCTGGAAACAGATGCGAGTGCTATTTGCACTGTGTATGGCAATGGGAGTGCAATAGTGACTCTTCTTACCAGAAAACAACTCTTGCTCATAGGACCAGAAACTGCAAGTGATTCAACTCCATTTCTGACAGGGAAACAAACACTACCTCGCCTTACAGGAAACCCACTCTGCTTTTGAGAAAATAGCACTCTTCTACTCTACAGTGTTTCCTATAGGGCCAGAGCAGTGAGCTTGCTCAATACAAAAGAACTGTGCTTAATACACACACGGGCCATATCTACTTCAACTCTGCTTAGGAAACTGACAAGAACAGTAGCTTCTCTTCAGTCCAATGCACTGTACTTGCTGGGAACAGACGCAAATGCTATTTTCACTGTGTGGCAAAAGGATCGCAATAGTGACTCCTCTTACCAGAAAACAACTCTTTCTCATAGGACCAGAAACTGCATGATATTCAACTCCATTTCTGAAAGGGAAACAAACACTAGCTCGCCTTACATGAAACACACTCTGCTTTTGAGAAAAGAGCACTCATCTACTCTACTGTGTCTCCTCTAGGGCCAGAACAGTGAGATTGCTCAGAACAAAAGAACTGTGCTTCCTACACACACGAGCCATATCTACTACAAATCTACCTAGAAGCTGACAAGAACAGTAGCATCTCTTCAGTCCAATTCACTGCACTTGCTGGGAACAGAAGTGAGTGCTACTTGCACAGTGTTGCAAATGGATCACAATCGTGACTCATCTTACCAGAAAACAACTCTTGCTCATAGGACCAAAAACTACATTAGATTTAACTCCCTTTCTGACTGGGAAACAAACACTAGCTGGCCTTACAAGAAACACACTATGCTTTAGAGAAAAGAGCACTCTTCTACTCTACTGTGTTTCCTATAGGGCCAGAACAGTGAGCTTGCTCAGTACAAAAAACTGTGCTTCCTACACACACGGGCCATATCTACTTCAACTCTGCTTAGTAAACTGACAAGAAAAGTAGCTTCTCTTCCGTCTAATACACTGTACTTGCTGGGAACAGATGCGAGTGCTATTTGCACTTTGTATGGCAATGGGAGCGCAATAGTGACTCTTCTTACCAGAAAATATCTCTTGCTCGTAGGACCAGAAACAGCATGTGATTCAACTCCATTTCTGACTGGGAAACAAACACCAGCTCGACTTACGAGAAACACACTCTGCTTTTGAGAAAAGAGCACTCTTATACTCTACTGTGTTTCCTATAGTGCCAGAACAGTGAGCTTGCTCAGAACAAAAGAACTGTGCTTCCTACACACACGGGCCATATCTACTTCAACTCTGCTTCGGAAACTGACAAGGACAGTAGCCTCTCTTCAGTCCAATACCCTGCACTGGCAGGGAACAGACGCGAGTGCTCTTTGCACTGTGTATGGATATGGGAGCACAAAAGTTACACCTCTTACGAGAAAACAACTCTTGATCGTAGGACCAGAAACTGCATTAGATTCAACTCAATTTCTGACTGGGAAACAAACACTAGCTCGCCTCACAAGAAACACACTCTGCTTTTGAGAAAAGAGCATTCTTCTACTCTACTGTGTTTCCTATAGGGCCAGAACAGTAAGCTTGCTCTGAACAAAAGAACTGTGCTTCCTACACACAAGGGCCATATCTCCTTCAACTCTGCTTAGGAAGCTGACAAGAACAGGAGCTTCTCTTCAGTCCAATACACTGTACTTGCTGGGAAGAGACACGAGTGCTGTTTGCACTGTGTATGGCAATGGGAGCACAGTAGTGACTCTTCGTACCAGAAAACAACTCTTGCTCGTAAGACCAGAAACTGCATGACATTCAACCCCATTTCTGACTGGGAAACAAACACTAGCTCGCCTTACAAGAAACACACTCTGCTTTTGAGAAAAGAGCACTCTTCTACTCTACTGTGTTTCCTATAGTGCCAGAACAGTGAGCTTGCTCAGAATACAAGAACTGTGCTTCCTACACACACGGGCCATATCTACCTCAACACTGCTTAGGAAATGACAAGAACAGTAGCTTCTCTTCAGTCCAATACACTGTACTTGCTGGGAACAGACGTGAATGCTATTTGCACTGTGTGGCAAATGGATTGCAATAGTGACTTTTCTTACCCAGAAAAAACCTCTTGCTCGTAGGACCAGAAACTGCATGGGATTCAACTCCATTTCTGACTGGGAAACAAACACTAGCTCGCCTTACAAGAAACACACTCTGCTTTTGAGAAAAGAACACTCATCTACTCTACTGTGTTTCCTATAGGGCCAGAACTGTGAGCTTGCTCAGTACAAAAGAACTGTGCTTCCTACACACACGGGCCATATCTCCTTCAGCTCTACTTAGGAAACAGACAATAACAGTAACATCTCTTAGGTCCAAAACACTGTACTTGCTGGGAATAGACGTAAGTGCTATTTGCAATGTGTGGCAAATGGATCGCAATAGTGACTCTTCTTACCAGAAAACAACTCTTGCTCATCGGACCAGAAACTGCATGTGATTCAACTCTATTTCTGACTGGGAAACAAACACTAGCTCGCCTTACAAGAAACAGACTCTGCTCATGAGAAATGAGCACTCTACTACTCTACTGTGTTTCTAATAGGGCCAGAACAGTGAGCTTGCTCAGAACAAAAGAACTGTGCTTCCTACACACACGGGCCATATCTACCTCAAATCTGCATAGGAAACTGACAAGAACAGGAGCTTCTCTTCAGTCCAATACACTGTACTTGATGGGAACAGACACAAGTGCTATTTACACTGTGTGTGGCAATGGGAGCACAATAGTGACTCTTCTTACCAGAAAACAACTCTTGCTCGTAGGAATAGAAACAGCATGTGATTCCACTCCATTTATGACTGAGAAACAAACAATAGCTCCTCTTACAAGAAACACACTCTGCTTTTGAGAAAAGAGCACTCTTCTACTCTGCTGTGTTTCCTATAGGGCCAGAACAGTGAGCTTGCTCAGAATAAAAGAACTGTGCTTCCTAAACACACGGGCCATATCTACTACAACTCTGCTTAAAAAACTGACAAGAACAGTAGCTTCTCTTCAGTCCAATACACTGTACTTGCTGAGAACAGACGCGAGTGCTATTTGTACTATGTATGGCAATGGAGGCGCAATAGTGACTCTTCTTACCAGAGAACAACTCTTGCTCATAGGACCAGACACTGCAAAAGATTCAACTCCTTTTCTGACTGGGAAACAAACACTAGCTTGCCTTAAAAGAAATACACTCTGCTTTTGAGAAAAGAGCACTCTTCTACTCTACTGTTTTTTCTATAGGGCCAGAACAGTAAGCTTGCTCTGAACAAAAGAACTGTGCTTCCTACACACATGGGCCATATCTCCTTCAACTCTGCTTAGGAAGCTGACAAGAACAGGAGCTTCTCTTCAGTCCAATACACTGTATTTGCTGGGAAGAGACACGAGTGCTGTTTGCACTGTGTATGGCAATGGGAGCACAGTAGTAAATCTTCTTACCAGAAAAAAACTCTTGCTCGTAAGACCAGAAACTGCATGAGATTCAACTCCAGTTCTGACTGGGAAACAAACACTAGCTCGCCTTACAAGAAACACACTCTGCTTTTGAGAAAAGAGCACTCATCTACTCTATTGTGTTTTCTATAGGGCCAGAACAGTGAGCTTGCTTAGTACAAAAACACTGTGCTTCCTACATACACGGGCCATATCTAGTTCAACTCTGCTTAGGAAACTGACAGGAACAGTAGCTTCTCTTCAGTCCAATACACTGTACTTGCTGGGAACAGACGCGAGTGCTACTTGCACTGTGTATGGCAATGGGAGCACAACAGTGACTCTTCTTACCCGAAAACAACTCTTGCTCTTGGAATAGAAACAGCATGTGATTCCACTACATTTCTGACTGGGAAACAAACACTAGCTCCCCATTGCAAGAAACACACTCTGCTTTTGAGAAAAGAGCACTCTTCTACTCTACTGTGTTTCCTATAGGGGCAGAACAGTGAGCTTGCTCAGAACAAATGATCTGTGCTTCCTACACACACGGGCCATATCTACTTCAACTCTGCTTAGGAAACTGACAAGAACAGTAGGTTCTCTTCAGTCCAATACACTGTAATTGCTGGGAACAGACGTGAGTGCTATTTGCAGTGTGGCAAATCGATCGCAATAGTGAGTCTTCTTACCAGAAAACAACTCTTGCTCATACAACCAGAAACTGTATGTGATTCAACTCTATTTCTGACCTGTAAACAAACACTAGCTCGCCTTACAAGAAACACACTCTGCTTTTGAGAAAATAGCACTCTTCTACTCTACTGTGTTTCCTATAGGGCCAGAACAGTGAGCTTGCTCAGAGCAAAAGAACTGTGCTTCCTACACACACGGGCCACATCTACTTCAACTCTACTTAGGAAACGGACAAGAACAGTAGCATCTCTTCAGTCCAATACACTGTACTTGCTGGGTACAGACGTGAGTGCTATTTGCACTGTGTGGTAAATGGATCGCAATAGTGACTCTTCTTAACAGAAAACAACTCTTGCTCGTAGGAACAGAAACTGCATTAGATTCAACTCCAATTCTGACTGGGAAACAACACTAGCTCGCCTTACAAGAAAGACACTCTGCTTTTGAGAAAAGAGCACTCTTCTACTCTACTGTGTTTCCTATAGGGCCAGAACAGTGTGCTTGCTCAGAACAAAAGAACTGTGCTTCCTACACACGAGCCATATCTACTTCAACTCTACTTAGGAATCTGACAAGAACAGTAGCATCTCTTCAGTCCAATACACTGAACTTGCTGGGAACAGACGTAAGTGCTATTTGCACTGTATGGCAAATGGATCGCAATAGTCACTCTTCTTACCAGAAAACAACTCTTGCTCGTAAGACCAGAAACTGCATGAGATTCAACTCCATATCTGACTGGGAAACAAACACTTGCTTGCCTTACAAGAAACACACTCTGCTTTTGAGAAAAGAGCACTCTTCTATTCTACTGTGTTATCTATAGGGTCAGAACAGTGAGCTTGCTCAGTACAAAAACACTGTGCTTCCTACACACACGGGCCATATCTACTTCAACTCTGCTTAGGAAACTGACAAGAACAGTAGCTTCTCTTCAGTCCAATACACTGTACTTGCTGGGAACAGACGTGAGTGCTATTTGCACTGTGTATGGCAATGGGAGCACAATAGTGACTCTTCTTACCAGAAAACAACTCTTGCTCATAGGAACAGAAACTGCAAGTGATTCAACTCCATTTCTGACTGGGAAACAAACACTAGCTCGCCTTACAAGAAACACACTCTGCTTTTGAGAAAAGAGCACTCTTCTAATCTAATGTGTTTCTTATAGGGGCAGAACAGAGAGCTTGCTCAGAACAAAAGAACTGTGCTTCCTACACACACGGGCCATATCTACTTCAACTCTGCTTAGGAAACTGACAAGAACAGTAGCTTCTCTTCAGTCCAATACACTGTACTTGCTGGAAACAGACGCGAGTGCTATTTGCACTGTGTGGCAAATGGATCGCCATAGTGACTCTTCTTACCCAGAAAACAACTCTTGCTCATACGACCAGAAACTGTCTGTGATTCAACTCTATTTCTGACTGGAAATCAAACACTAGCTCGACTTACAAGGAACACACTCTGCTTTTGAGAAAAGAAAACTCTTCTACTCTACTGTGTTTCCTATAGGTCCAGAACAGTGTGCTTGCTCAAAACAAAAGAACTGTGCTTCCTACACACAGGGGCCATATCTACTTCAACTCTACTTAGGAAACTGACAAGAACAGTAGCATCTCTTCAGTCCAATAGACTGTACTTGCTCGGTACAGTCGTGAGTGCTATTTGCACTGTTTGGCAAATGGATCACAACAGTGACTCTTCTTACCTGAAAACAACTCTTTCTCGTAGGACCAGAAACTGCATGAGATTCAACTCCATTTCTGACTGGGAAACAAACACTAGCTCGCCTTACAAGAAACACACTCTGCTTTTGAGAAAAGAGCACTCATCAACTCTGTTGTGTTTTCTATAGGGCCAGAACAGTAAGCTTGCTCAGTACAAAAACACTGTGCTTCCTACACACACGGGCCATATCTACTTCAACTCTGCTTAGGAAACTGATGGGAACAGTAGCTTCTCTTCAGTCCAATACACTGTACTTGCTGGGAACAGACGCGAGTGCTATTTGCACTGTGTATGGCATTGGGAGCACAACATTGACTCTTCTTACCCGAAAACAACTCTTGCTCTTGGAATAGAAACAGCATGTGATTCCACTCCATTTCTGACTGGGAAACAAACACTAGCTCCCCATTGCAAGAAACACATTCTGCTTTTGAGAAAAGAGCACTCTTCTACTCTACTGTGTTTCCTATAGGGCCAGAACAGTGAGCTTGCTCAGAACAAACGATCTGTGCTTCCTACACACACGGGCCATATCTACTTCAACTCTGCTTAGGAAACTGACCAGAACAGTAGCTCCTCTTCAGTCCAATACACTGTAATTGCTGGGAACAGACGTGAGTGCTATTTGCACTGTGTGGCAAATCGATCGCAATAGTGAGTCTTCTTACCAGAAAAAAACTCTTGCTCATACGACCAGAAACTGTATGTGATTCAACTCTATTTCTGACCTGGAAACAAACACTAGCTCGCCTTACAAGAAACACACTCTGCTTTTGAGAAAAGAGCACTCTTCTACTCTACTGTGTTTCCCATAGGGCCAGAACAGTGTGCTTGCTCAAAACAAAAGAACTGTGCTTCCTACACACACGGGCCATATCTACTTCAACTCTGCTTAGGAAACTGACAAGAACAGTAGCTTCTCTTCCGTCCAATACACTGTACTTGCTGGGAACAGACGCGAGTGCTATTTGCACTGTGTATGGCAATGGGAGCACAACATTGACTCTTCTTACCCGAAAACAACTCTTGCTCTTGGAATAGAAACAGCATGTGATTCCACTCCACTTCTGACTGGGAAACAAACACTAGCTTGCTTTACAAGAAAAACACTCTGCTTTTGAGAAAAGAGCACTCTTCTACTCTACTGTGTTTCCTATAGGGCAAGAACAGTGAGCTTGCTCAGAACAAAAGAACTGTGCTTCCTACACACACCGGCCATATCTATTTCCACTCTGCTGAGGAAACTGAGAAGAACAGGAGCTTCTCTTCAGTCTAATACACTGTACTTGCTGGGAACAGACGCGAGTGCTATTTGCACTGTGTGGCAAATGGATCACAACATGATTCTTCTTACCAGAAAACAACTCTTGCTCGTAGGACCAGAAACAGCATGTGATTCAACTCCATTTCTGACTGGGAAACAAACACTAGCTACCCTTACGAGAAACACACTGTACTTTTGAGAAAAGAGCACTCTTCTACTCTACTGTGTTTTCTATAGGGCCAGAACAATGAGCTTGCTCTGAACAAATGAACTGTGCTTCCTACACACACGGGCCATATCTACCTCAAATCTGCTTAGGAAACTGACAAAAACAGTAGCTTCTCTTCAGTCCAATACACTGTACTTGCTGGGAACAGACACGAGTGCTATTTGCACTGTGTATGGCAATGGGAGCACAATAGTGACTCTTCTTACCAGAAAACAACTCTTGCTCATAGGAATAGAAACAGCATGTGATTCCACTCCATTTCAGACTGAGAAACAAACAATAGCTCCTCTTACAAGAAACACACTCTCCTTTTGAGAAAAGAGCACTCTTCTACTCTACTGTGTTTCCTATAGGGCCAGAAGAGTGAGCTTGATCAGAATAAAAGAACTGTGCTTCCTAAACACACGGGCCATATCGACCTCAAATCTGCTTAGGAAACTGACAAGAACAGTAGCTTCTCTTCAGTCCAATACACTGTACTTGCTGAGAACAGACGCGAGTGCTATTTGTACTGTGTATGGCAATGGAGGCTCAATAGTGACTCTTCTTACCAGAGAACAACTCTTGCTCGTAGGACCAGAAACTGCAAGAGATTCAACTCCTTTTCTGACTGGGAAACAAACACTAGCTCGCCTTACAAGAAATACACTCTGCTTTTGAGAAAAGAGCACTCTTCTACTCTACTGTTTTTTCTATAGGGCCAGAACAGTAAGCTTGCTCTGAACAGAAGAACTGTGCTTCCTACACACATGGGCCATATCTCCTTCAACTCTGCTTAGGAAGCTGACAAGAACAGGAGCTTCTCTTCAGTCCAATACACTGTAATTGCTGGGAAGAGACACGAGTGCTGTTTGCACTGTGTATGGCAATGGGAGCACAGTAGTGACTCTTCTTACCAGAAAACAACTCTTGCTCGTAAGACCAGAAACTGCATGAGATTCAACTCCATTTCTGACTGGGAAACAAACACTAGTTCACCTTACAAGAAACACACTCTGCTTTTGAGAAAAGAGCACTCATCTACTCTATTGTGTTTTCAATGGGGCCGAAACAGTGAGCTTGCTCTGTACAAAAACACTGTGCTTCCTACACACACGGGCTATATCTACTTCAACTCTGCTTAGGAAACTGACAAGAACAGTAGCTTTTCTTCCGTCCAATACACTGTACTTGCTGGGAACAGATGCGAGTGCTATTTGCACTGTGTGTCAAATGGATCGCAATAGTGTCTCTTCTTACCAGAAAAAAACTCTTGCTCATAGGACCAGTAACTGCATTAGATTCAACTCCATTTCTGACTGGGAAACAAACACTAGCTCGCGTTACAAAAAACACACTCTGCTTTTGAGAAAAGAGCACTCTTCTACTCTACTGTGTTTCCTATAGGGCCAGAACAGTGAGCTTGCTCAGAACAAAAGAATTGTGCTTCCTACACACACGGGCCACATCTACTTCAACTCTAGTTAGGAAACGGACAAGAACAGTAGCATCTCTTCAGTCCAATACACTGTACTTGCTGGGAACAGACGCGAGTGCTATTTGAACTGTGTGGCAAATGGATCACAATAGTGATTCTTCTTACCAGAAAACAACTCTTGCTTGTAGGACCAGAAACAGCATGTCATTCAACTCCATTTCTGACTGGGAAACAAACACTAGCTCGCCTTACGAGAAAGACACTCTACTTTTGAGAAAGAGCACTCTTCTCCTCTACTGTGTTTCTTGTAGGGCCAGAACAGTGAGCTTGCTCTGAACAAAAGAACTGTGCTTCCTACACAAACGGGCCATATCTACCTCAAATCTGCTTAGGAAACTGACAAGAACAGGAGCTTCTCTTCAGTCCAATACACTGTACTTGCTGGGAACAGACGCGAGTGCTATTTACACTGTGTGGCAAATGGATCGCAATAGTGACTCTTCTTACCAGAAAACAACTCTTGCTCGTAGGAACAGAAACTGCATTAGATTCAACTCCATTTCTGACTGGGAAACAAACACTAGCTCGCCTTTCAAGAAACACACTCTGCTTTTGAGAAAAGAGCACTCTTCTACTCTACTGTGTTTCCCATAGGGCCAGAACAGTGTGCTTGCTCAGAACAAAAGAACTGTGCTTCCTACACACAGGGGCCATATCTACTTCAACTCTACTTAGGAAACTGACAAGAACAGTAGCATCTCTTCAGTCCAATACACTGAACTTGATGGGAACAGACGCAAGTGCTATTTGCACTGTATGGCAAATGGATCGCAATAGTCACTCTTCTTACCAGAAAACAACTCTTGCTCATAAGACCAGAAACTGCATGAGATTCAACTCCATATCTGACTGGTAAACAAACACTTGCTTCCCTTACAAGAAACACACTCTGCTTTTGAGAAAAGAGCACTCTTCTACTCTACTGTGTTTTCTATAGGGCCAGAACAGTGAGCTTGCTCAGTACAAAAACACTGTGCTTCCTACACACACGGGCCATATCTACTTCAACTCTGCTTAGGAAACTGACAAGAACAGTAGCTTCTCTTCAGTCCAATACACTGTACATGCTGGGAACAGACGCGAGTGCTATTTGCACTGTGTATGGCAATGGGAGCACAATAGAGACTCTTCTTACCAGAAAACAGCTCTTGCTCATAGGAACAGAAACTGCAAGTGATTCAACTCCATTTCTGACAGGGAAACAAACACTAGCTCGCTTTGCAAGAAAAACACTCTGCTTTTGAGAAAAGAGCACTCTTCTACTCTACTGTGTTTCCTATAGGTCCAGAACAGTGAGCTTACTCAGAACAAAAGAACTGTGCTTTCTACACACACGGGCCATATGTATTTCCACTCTGCTTTGGAAACTGAGAAGAACAGTAGCTTCTCTTCAGTTCAATACACTGTACTTGCTGGGATCAGACGCGAGTGCTATTTGCACTGTGTGGCAAATGGATCACAACAGTGATTTTTCTTACCAGAAAACAACGCTTGCTCATAGGACCAGAAACAGCATGTGATTCAACTCCATTTCTCACTGGGAAACAAACACTAGCTACCCTTACGAGAAACACACTCTACTTTTGAGAAAAGAGCACTCTTCTACTCTACTGTGTTTTCTATAGGGCCAGAACAGTGAGCTTGCTCTGAACAAAAGAACTGTGCTTCCTACACACACGGGCCATATCTACCTCAAATCTGCTTAGGAAACTGACAAAAACAGTAGCTTCTCTTCAGTCCAATACACTGTACTTGCTGGGAACAAACACGAGTGCTATTTGCACTGTGTATGGCAATGGGAGCACAATAGTGACTCTTCTTACCAGAAAACAACTCTTGCTCATAGGAATAGAAACAGCATGTGATTCCACTCCATTTCTGACTGAGAAACAAACAATAGCTCCTCTTACAAGAAACACACTCTGCTTTTGAGAAAAGAGCACTCTTCTACTCTGCTGTGTTTCCTATAGGGCCAGAACAGTGAGCTTGCTCAGAATAAAAGAACTGTGCTTCCTAAACACATGGGCCATATCTACCTCAAATCTGCTTAGGAAACTGACAAGAACAGTAGCTTCTCTTCAGTCCAATACACTGTACTTGCTGAGAACAGACGCGAGTGCTATTTGTACTGTGTATGGCAATGGAGGCTCAATAGTGACTCTTCTTACCAGAGAACAACTCTTGCTCGTAGGACCAGAAACTGCAAGAGATTCAACTCCTTTTCTGACTGGGAAACAAACACTAGCTCGCCTTACAAGAAACACACTCTGCTTTTGAGAAAAGAGCACTCTTCTACTCTACTGTTTTTTCTATAGGGCCAGAACAGTAAGCTTGCTCTGAACAGAAGAACTGTGCTTCCTACACACACGGGCCATATCTCCTTCAACTCTGCTTAGGAAGCTGACAAGAACAGGAGCTTCTCTTCAGTCCAATACACTGTACTTGCTGGGAAGAGACACGAGTGCTGTTTGCACTGTGTATGGCAATGGGAGCACAGTAGTAACTCTTCTTACCAGAAAACAACTCTTGCTCGTAAGACCAGAAACTGCATGAGATTCAACTCCATTTCTGACTGGGAAACAAACACTAGCTCGCCTTACAAGAAACACACTCTGCTTTTGAGAAAAGAGCACTCATCTACTCTATTGTGTTTTCTATAGGGCCAGAACAGTGAGCTTGCTCAGTACAAAAACACTGTGCTTCCTACACACACGGGCCATATCTAGTTCAACTCAGGTTAGGAAACTGACAGGAACAGTAGCTTCTCTTCAGTCCAATACACTGTACTTGCTGGGAACAGACGCGAGTGCTATTTGCACTGTGTATGGCAATGGCAGCACAACAGTGACTCTTCTTACCCGAAAACAACTCTTGCTCTTGGAATAGAAACAGCATGTGATTCCACTACATTTCTGACTGGGAAACAAACACTAGCTCCCCATTGCAAGAAACACACTCTGCTTTTGAGAAAAGAGCACTCTTCTACTCTACTGTGTTTCCTATAGGGGCAGAACAGTGAGCTTGCTCAGAACAAATGATCTGTGCTTCCTACACACACGGGCCATATCTACTTCAACTCTGCTTAGGAAACTGACAAGAACAGTAGGTTCTCTTCAGTCCAATACACTGTAATTGCTGGGAACAGACGTGAGTGCTATTTGCAGTGTGGCAAATCGATCACAATAGTGAGTCTTCTTACTAGAAAACAACTCTTGCTCATACGACCAGAAACTGTATGTGATTCAACTCTATTTCTGACCTGTAAACAAACACTAGCTCCCCTTACAAGAAACATACTCTGCTTTTGAGAAAAGAGCACTCTTCTACTCTACTGTGTTTCCTATAGGGCCAGAACAGTGAGCTTGCTCAGAACAAAAGAACTGTGCTTCCTACACACACGGGCCACATCTACTTCAACTCTACTTAGGAAACGGACAAGAACAGTAGCATCTCTTCAGTCCAATACACTGTACTTGCTGGGTACAGACGTGAGTGCTATTTGCACTGTGTGGCAAATGGATCGCAATAGTGACTCTTCTTACCAGAAAACAACTCTTGCTCGTAGGAACAGAAACTGCATTAGATTCAACTCCAATTCTGACTGGGAAACAACACTAGCTCGCCTTACAAGAAAGACACTCTGCTTTTGAGAAAAGAGCACTCTTCTACTCTACTGTGTTTCCTATAGGGCCAGAACAGTGTGCTTGCTCAGAACAAAAGAACTGTGCTTCCTACACACACGAGCCATATCTACTTCAACTCTACTTAGGAAACTGACAAGAACAGTAGCATCTCTTCAGTCCAATACACTGAACTTGCTGGGAACAGACGTAAGTGCTATTTGCACTGTATGGCAAATGGATCGCAATAGTCACTCTTCTTACCAGAAAACAACTCTTGCTCGTAAGACCAGAAACTGCATGAGATTCAACTCCATATCTGACTGGGAAACAAACACTTGCTTGCCTTCAAGAAACACACTCTGCTTTTGAGAAAAGAGCACTCTTCTATTCTACTGTGTTATCTATACGGTCAGAACAGTGAGCTTGCTCAGTACAAAAACACTGTGCTTCCTACACACACGGGCCATATCTACTTCAACTCTGCTTAGGAAACTGACAAGAACAGTAGCTTCTCTTCAGTCCAATACACTGTACTTGCTGGGAACAGACGTGAGTGCTATTTGCACTGTGTATGGCAATGGGAGCACAATAGTGACTCTTCTTACCAGAAAACAACTCTTGGTCATAGGAACAGAAACTGCAAGTGATTCAACTCCATTTCTGACTGGGAAACAAACACTAGCTCGCCTTACAAGAAACACACTCTGCTTTTGAGAAAAGAGCACTCTTCTAATCTAATGTGTTTCTTATAGGGGCAGAACAGAGAGCTTGCTCAGAACAAAAGAACTGTGCTTCCTACACACACGGGCCATATCTACTTCAACTCTGCTTAGGAAACTGACAAGAACAGTAGCTTCTCTTCAGTTCAATACACTGTACTTGCTGGGAACAGACGCGAGTGCTATTTGCACTGTGTGTCAAATGGATCGCAATAGTGACTCTTCTTACCAGAAAAAATCTCTTGCTCGTAGGACCAGAAACTGCATTAGATTCAACTCCATTTCTGACTGGGAAACAAACACTAGCTCGCGTTACAAGAAACACACTCTGCTTTTGAGAAAAGAGCACTCTTCTACTCTACTGTGTTTCCTATAGGGCCAGAACAGTGAGCTTTTTCAGAACAAAAGAACTGTGCTTCCTACACACACGGGCCATAGTTACTTCAACTCTGCTTAGGAAACTGACAAGAACAGTAGCTTCTCTTCAGTCCAATACAGTGTACTTGCTGGAAACAGACGCGAGTGCTATTTGCACTGTGTGGCAAATGGATCGCCATAGTGACTCTTCTTACCCAGAAAACAACTCTTGCTCATACGACCAGAAACTGTATGTGATTCAACTCTATTTCTGACCTGTAAACAAACACTAGCTCCCCTTACAAGAAACATACTCTGCTTTTGAGAAAAGAGCACTCTTCTACTCTACTGTGTTTCCTATAGGGCCAGAACAGTGAGCTTGCTCAGAACAAAAGAACTGTGCTTCCTACACACACGGGCCACATCTACTTCAACTCTACTTAGGAAACGGACAAGAACAGTAGCATCTCTTCAGTCCAATACACTGTACTTGCTGGGTACAGACGTGAGTGCTATTTGCACTGTGTGGCAAATGGATCGCAATAGTGACTCTTCTTACCAGAAAACAACTCTTGCTCGTAGGAACAGAAACTGCATTAGATTCAACTCCAATTCTGACTGGGAAACAACACTAGCTCGCCTTACAAGAAAGACACTCTGCTTTTGAGAAAAGAGCACTCTTCTACTCTACTGTGTTTCCTATAGGGCCAGAACAGTGTGCTTGCTCAGAACAAAAGAACTGTGCTTCCTACACACACGAGCCATATCTACTTCAACTCTACTTAGGAAACTGACAAGAACAGTAGCATCTCTTCAGTCCAATACACTGAACTTGCTGGGAACAGACGTAAGTGCTATTTGCACTGTATGGCAAATGGATCGCAATAGTCACTCTTCTTACCAGAAAACAACTCTTGCTCGTAAGACCAGAAACTGCATGAGATTCAACTCCATATCTGACTGGGAAACAAACACTTGCTTGCCTTCAAGAAACACACTCTGCTTTTGAGAAAAGAGCACTCTTCTATTCTACTGTGTTATCTATACGGTCAGAACAGTGAGCTTGCTCAGTACAAAAACACTGTGCTTCCTACACACACGGGCCATATCTACTTCAACTCTGCTTAGGAAACTGACAAGAACAGTAGCTTCTCTTCAGTCCAATACACTGTACTTGCTGGGAACAGACGTGAGTGCTATTTGCACTGTGTATGGCAATGGGAGCACAATAGTGACTCTTCTTACCAGAAAACAACTCTTGGTCATAGGAACAGAAACTGCAAGTGATTCAACTCCATTTCTGACTGGGAAACAAACACTAGCTCGCCTTACAAGAAACACACTCTGCTTTTGAGAAAAGAGCACTCTTCTAATCTAATGTGTTTCTTATAGGGGCAGAACAGAGAGCTTGCTCAGAACAAAAGAACTGTGCTTCCTACACACACGGGCCATATCTACTTCAACTCTGCTTAGGAAACTGACAAGAACAGTAGCTTCTCTTCAGTTCAATACACTGTACTTGCTGGGAACAGACGCGAGTGCTATTTGCACTGTGTGTCAAATGGATCGCAATAGTGACTCTTCTTACCAGAAAAAATCTCTTGCTCGTAGGACCAGAAACTGCATTAGATTCAACTCCATTTCTGACTGGGAAACAAACACTAGCTCGCGTTACAAGAAACACACTCTGCTTTTGAGAAAAGAGCACTCTTCTACTCTACTGTGTTTCCTATAGGGCCAGAACAGTGAGCTTTTTCAGAACAAAAGAACTGTGCTTCCTACACACACGGGCCATAGTTACTTCAACTCTGCTTAGGAAACTGACAAGAACAGTAGCTTCTCTTCAGTCCAATACAGTGTACTTGCTGGAAACAGACGCGAGTGCTATTTGCACTGTGTGGCAAATGGATCGCCATAGTGACTCTTCTTACCCAGAAAACAACTCTTGCTCATACGACCAGAAACTGTATGTGATTCAACTCTATTTCTGACCTGTAAACAAACACTAGCTCCCCTTACAAGAAACATACTCTGCTTTTGAGAAAAGAGCACTCTTCTACTCTACTGTGTTTCCTATAGGGCCAGAACAGTGAGCTTGCTCAGAACAAAAGAACTGTGCTTCCTACACACACGGGCCACATCTACTTCAACTCTACTTAGGAAACGGACAAGAACAGTAGCATCTCTTCAGTCCAATACACTGTACTTGCTGATTACAGACGTGAGTGCTATTTGCACTGTGTGGCATATGGATCGCAATAGTGACTCTTTTTACCAGAAAACAACTCTTGCTCGTAGGAACAGAAACTGCATTAGATTCAACTCCAATTCTGACTGGGAAACAACACTAGCTCGCCTTACAAGAAAGACACTCTGCTTTGAGAAAAGAGCACTCTTCTACTCTACTGTGTTTCCTATAGGGCCAGAACAGTGTGCTTGCTCAGAACAAAAGAACTGTGCTTCCTACACACACGAGCCATATCTACTTCAACTCTACTTAGGAAACTGACAAGAACAGTAGCATCTCTTCAGTCCAATACACTGAACTTGCTGGGAACAGACGTAAGTGCTATTTGCACTGTATGGCAAATGGATCGCAATAGTCACTCTTCTTACCAGAAAACAACTCTTGCTCGTAAGACCAGAAACTGCATGAGATTCAACTCCATATCTGACTGGGAAACAAACACTTGCTTGCCTTACAAGAAACACACTCTGCTTTTGAGAAAAGAGCACTCTTCTATTCTACTGTGTTATCTATAGGGTCAGAACAGTGAGCTTGCTCAGTACAAAAACACTGTGCTTCCTACACACACGGGCCATATCTACTTCAACTCTGCTTAGGAAACTGACAAGAACAGTAGCTTCTCTTCAGTCCAATACACTGTACTTGCTGGGAACAGACGTGAGTGCTATTTGCACTGTGTATGGCAATGGGAGCACAATAGTGACTCTTCTTACCAGAAAACAACTCTTGCTCATAGGAACAGAAACTGCAAGTGATTCAACTCCATTTCTGACTGGGAAACAAACACTAGCTCGCCTTACAAGAAACACACTCTGCTTTTGAGAAAAGAGCACTCTTCTAATCTAATGTGTTTCTTATAGGGGCAGAACAGAGAGCTTGCTCAGAACAAAAGAACTGTGCTTCCTACACACACGGGCCATATCTACTTCAACTCTGCTTAGGAAACTGACAAGAAC
Source organism: Peromyscus eremicus (assembly GCF_949786415.1). Classification (NCBI taxonomy): domain Eukaryota; kingdom Metazoa; phylum Chordata; class Mammalia; order Rodentia; family Cricetidae; genus Peromyscus; species Peromyscus eremicus. Next base: position 17,678 of record NW_026736516.1, read on the forward strand.
AGTAGCTTCTCTTCAGTCCAATACACTGTACTTGCTGGAAACAGACGCGAGTGCTATTTGCACTGTGTTTCAAATGGATCGCAATAGTGACTCTTCTTACCAGAAAAAATCTCTTGCTCGTAGGACCAGAAACTGCATTAGATTCAACTCCATTTCTGACTGGGAAACAAACACTAGCTCGCGTTACAAGAAACACACTCTGCTTTTGAGAAAAGAGCACTCTTCTACTCTACTGTGTTTCCTATAGGGCCAGAACAGTGAGCTTTTTCAGAACAAAAGAACTGTGCTTCCTACACACACGGGCCATAGTTACTTCAACTCTGCTTAGGAAACTGACAAGAACAGTAGCTTCTCTTCAGTCCAATACACTGTACTTGCTGGAAACAGACGCGAGTGCTATTTGCACTGTGTGGCAAATGGATCGCCATAGTGACTCTTCTTACCCAGAAAACAACTCTTGCTCAAACGACCAGAAACTGTCTGTGATTCAACTCTATTTCTGACTGGAAATCAAACACTAGCTCGCCTTACAAGAAACACACTCTGCTTTTGAGAAAAGAGCACTCATCAACTCTGTTGTGTTTTCTATAGGGCCAGAACAGTAAGCTTGCTCAGTACAAAAACACTGTGCTTCCTACACACACAGGCCATATCTACTTCAACTCTGCTTAGGAAACTGACAGGAACAGTAGCTTCTCTTCAGTCCAATACACTGTACTTGCTGGGAACAGACGCGAGTGCTATTTGCACTGTGTATGGCAATGGGAGCACAACATTGACTCTTCTTACCCGAAAACAACTCTTGCTCTTGGAATAGAAACAGCATGTGATTCCACTCCATTTCTGACTGGGAAACAAACACTAGCTCGCTTTACAAGAAAAACACTCTGCTTTTGAGAAAAGAGCACTCTTCTACTCTACTGTGTTTCCTATAGGGCAAGAACAGTGAGCTTGCTCAGAACAAAAGAACTGTGCTTCCTACACACACCGGCCATATCTATTTCCACTCTGCTGAGGAAACTGAGAAGAACAGGAGCTTCTCTTCAGTCTAATACACTGTACTTGCTGGGAACAGACGCGAGTGCTATTTGCACTGTGTGGCAAATGGATCACAACATGATTCTTCTTACCAGAAAACAACTCTTGCTCGTAGGACCAGGAACAGCATGTGATTCAACTCCATTTCTGACTGGGAAACAAACACTAGCTCCCCTTAGAAGAAACACACTCTGCTTTTGAGAAAAGAGCACTCTTCTACTCTACTGTGTTTCCCATAGGGCCAGAACAGTGTGCTTGCTCAGAACAAAAGAACTGTGCTTCCTACACACACGGGCCATATCTACTTCAACTCTACTTAGGAAACTGACAAGAACAGTAGCATCTCTTCAGTCCAATACACTGAACTTGCTGGGAACAGACGTAAGTGCTATTTGCACTGTATGTCAAATGGATCACAATAGTCACTCTTCTTACCAGAAAAGAACTCTTGATCGTAAGACCAGAAACTGCATGAGATTCAACTCCATATCTGACTGGTAAACAAACACTTGCTCGCCTTACAAGAAACACACTCTGCTTTTGAGAAAAGAGCACTCTTATACTCTACTGTGTTTTCTATAGGGCCAGAACAGTGAGCTTGCTCAGTACAAAAACACTGTGCTTCCTACACACACGGGCCATATCTACTTCAACTCTACTTAGGAAACTGACAAGAACAGTAGCATCTCTTCAGTCCAATAGACTGTACTTGCTCGGTACAGTCGTGAGTGCTATTTGCACGGTTTGGCAAATGGATCACAATAGTGACTCTTCTTACCTGAAAACAACTCTTTCTCGTAGGACCAGAAACTGCATGAGATTCAACTCCATTTCTGACTGGGAAACAAACACTAGCTCGCCTTACAAGAAACACACTCTGCTTTTTTGAAAAGAGCACTCATCAACTCTGTTGTGTTTTCTATAGGGCCAGAACAGTGAGCTTGCTCAGTACAAAAACACTGTGCTTCCTACACACACGGGCCATATCTACTTCAACTCTGCTTAGGAAACTGACAGGAACAGTAGCTTCTCTTCAGTCCAATACACTGTACTTGCTGGGAACAGACGCGAGTGCTATTTGCACTGTGTATGGCAATTTGAGCACAACATTGACTCTTCTTACCCGAAAACAACTCTTGCTCTTGGAATAGAAACAGCATGTGATTCCACTCCATTTCTGACTGGGAAACAAACACTAGCTCGCTTTACAAGAAAAACACTCTGCTTTTGAGAAAAGAGCACTCTTCTACTCTACTGTGTTTCCTATAGGGCAAGAACAGTGAGCTTGCTCAGAACAAAAGAACTGTGCTTCCTACACACACCGGCCATATCTATTTCCACTCTGCTGAGGAAACTGAGAAGAACAGGAGCTTCTCTTCAGTCTAATACACTGTACTTGCTGGGAACAGACGCGAGTGCTATTTGCACTGTGTGGCAAATGGATCACAACATGTTTCTTCTTACCAGAAAACAACTCTTGCTCGTAGGACCAGGAACAGCATGTGATTCAACTCCATTTCTGACTGGGAAACAAACACTAGCTCCCCTTACGAGAAACACACTATACTTTTGAGAAAAGAGCACTCTTCTACTCTACTGTGTTTCCTATAGGGCCAGAACAGTGAGCTTGCTCTGAACAAAAGAACTGTGCTTCCTACACACACGGGCCATATCTACCTCAAATCTGCTTAGGAAACTGACAAAAACAGTAGCTTCTCTTCAGTCCAATACACTGTACTTGCTGGGAACAGACACGAGTGCTATTTGCACTGTGTATGGCAATGGGAGCACAATAGTGACTCTTCTTACCAGAAAACAACTCTTGCTCATAGGAATAGAAACAGCATGTGATTCCACTCCATTTCTGACTGAGAAACAAACAATAGCTCCTCTTACAAGAAACACACTCTGCTTTTGAGAAAAGAGCACTCTTCTACTCTACTGTGTTTCCTATAGGGCCAGAAGAGTGAGCTTGCTCAGAATAAAAGAACTGTGCTTCCTAAACACTCGGGCCATATCTACCTCAAATCTGCTTAGGAAACTGACAAGAACAGTAGCTTCTCTTCAGTCCAATACACTGTACTTGCTGAGAACAGACGCGAGTGCTATTTGTACTGTTTATGGCAATGGAGGCTCATTAGTGACTCTTCTTAGCAGAGAACAACTCTTGCTCGTAGGACCAGAAACTGCAAGAGATTCAACTCCTTTTCTGACTGAGAAACAAACACTAGCTCGCCTTACAAGAAACACACTCTGCTTTTGAGAAAAGAGCACTCTTCTACTCTACTGTTTTTTCCATAGGGCCAGAACAGTAAGCTTGCTCTGAACAGAAGAACTGTGCTTCCTACACACACGGGCCATATCTCCTTCAACTCTGCTTAGGAAGCTGACAAGAACAGGAGCTTCTCTTCAGTCCAATACACTGTACTTGCTGGGAAGAGACACGAGTGCTATTTGCACTGTGTATGGCAATAGGAGCACAGTAGTGACTCTTCTTACCAGAAAACAACTCTTGCTCGTAAGACCAGAAACTGCATGAGATTCAACTCCATTTCTGACTGGGAAACAAACACTAGCTCACCTTACAAGAAACACACTCTGCTTTTGAGAAAAGAGCACTCATCTACTCTATTGTGTTTTCTATAGGGCCGAAACAGTGAGCTTGCTCTGTACAAAAACACTGTGCTTCCTACACACACGGGCTATATCTACTTCAACTCTGCTTAGGAAACTGACAAGAACAGTAGCTTCTCTTCCGTCCAATACAATGTACTTGCTGGGAACAGATGCGAGTGCTATTTGCACTGTGTGTCAAATGGATCGCAATAGTGTCTCTTCTTACCAGAAAAAAACTCTTGCTCGTAGGACCAGTAACTGCATTAGATTCAACTCCATTTCTGACTGGGAAACAAACACTAGCTCGCGTTACAAAAAACACACTCTGCTTTTGAGAAAAGAGCACTCTTCTACTCTACTGTGTTTCCTATAGGGCCAGAACAGTGAGCTTGCTCAGAACACAAGAACTGTGCTTCCTACACACACGGGACACATCTACTTAAACTCTAGTTAGGAAACTGACAAGAACAGTAGGTTCTCTTCAGTCCAATACACTGTACTTGCTGGGAACAGACGCGAGTGCTATTTGCACTGTGTGGCAAATGGATCACAATAGTGATTCTTCTTACCAGAAAACAACTCTTGCTTGTAGGACCAGAAACAGCATGTGATTAAACTCAATTTCTGACTCAGAAACAAACACTAGCTCGCCTTACGAGAAAGACACTCTACTTTTGAGAAAAGAGCACTCTTCTCCTCTACTGTGTTTCTTGTAGGGCCAGAACAGTGAGCTTGCTCTGAACAAAAGAAATGTGCTTCCTACACAAACGGGCCATATCTACCTCAAATCTGCTTAGGAAACTGACAAGAACAGGAGCTTCTCTTCAGTCCAATACACTGTACTTGCTGGAAACAGACGCGAGTGCTATTTGCACTGTGTGGCAAATGGATCGCAATTGTGACTCTTCTTACCAGAAAACAACTCTTGCTCGTAGGAACAGAAACTGCATTAGATTCAACTCCATTTCTGACTGGGAAACAAACACTAGCTCGCCTTACAAGAAACACACTCTGCTTTTGAGAAAAGAGCACTCTTCTACTCTACTGTGTTTCCCATAGGGCCAGAACAGTGTGCTTGCTCAGAACAAAAGAACTGTGCTTCCTACACACACGGGCCATATCTACTTCAACTCTACTTAGGAAACTGACAAGAACAGTAGCATCTCTTCAGTCCAATACACTGAACTTGCTGGGAACAGACGTAAGTGCAATTTGCACTGTATGGCAAATGGATCACAATACTCACTCTTCTTACCATTAAACAACTCTTGCTCGTAAGACCAGAAACTGCATGAGATTCAACTCCATATCTGACTGGTAAACAAACACTTGCTCGCCTTACAAGAAACACACTCTGCTTTTGAGAAAAGAGCACTCTTCTACTTTACTGTGTTTTCTATAGGGCCAGAACAGTGAGCTTGCTCAGTACAAAAACACTGTGCTTCCTACACACACGGGCCATATCTACTTCAACTCTGCTTAGGAAACTGACAAGAACAGTAGCTTCTCTTCAGTCCAATACACTGAACTTGCTGGGAACAGACGTAAGTGCAATTTGCACTGTATGGCAAATGGATCACAATACTCACTCTTCTTACCAGAAAACAACTCTTGCTCGTAGGACCAGAAACAGCATGTGATTCAACTCCATTTCTGACTGGGAAAAAAACACTAGCTCCCCTTACGAGAAACACACTGTACTTTTGAGAAAAGAGCACTCTTCTACTCTACTGGGTTTTCTATAGGGCCAGAACAGTGAGCTTGCTCTGAACAAAAGAACTGTGCTTCCTACACACACGGGCCATATCTACCTCAAATCTGCTTAGGAAACTGACAAAAACAGTAGCTTCTCTTCAGTCCAATACAATGTACTTGCTGGGAACAGACACGAGTGCTATTTGCACTGTGTATGGCAATGGGAGCACAATAGTGACTCTTCTTACCAGAAAACAACTCTTGCTCATAGGAATAGAAACAGCATGTGATTCCACTCCATTTCAGACCGAGAAACAAACAATAGCTCCTCTTACAAGAAACACACTCTGCTTTTGAGAAAAGAGCACTCTTCTACTCTACTGTGTTTCCTATAGGGCCAGAACAGTGAGCTTGCTCAGAATAAAAGAACTGTGCTTCCTAAACACACGGGCCATATCTACCTCAAATCTGCTTAGGAAACTGACAAGAAAAGTAGCTTCTCTTCAGTCCAATACACTGTACTTGCTGAGAACAGACGCGAGTGCTATTTGTACTGTGTATGGCAATGGAGGCTCAATAGTGACTCTTCTTACCAGAGAACAACTCTTGCTCGTAGGACCAGAAACTGCAAGAGATTCAACTCCTTTTCTGACTGGGAAACAAACACTAGCTCGCCTTACAAGAAATACACTCTGCTTTTGAGAAAAGAGCACTCTTCTACTCTACTGTTTTTTCTATAGGGCCAGAACAGTAAGCTTGCTCTGAACAGAAGAACTGTGCTTCCTACACACACGGGCCATATCTCCTTCAACTCTGCTTAGGAAGCTGACAAGAACAGGAGCTTCTCTTCAGTCCAATACACTGTACTTGCTGGGAAGAGACACGAGTGCTGTTTGCACTGTGTATGGCAATGGGAGCACAGTAGTGACTCTTCTTACCAGAAAACAACTCTTGCTCTTGGAATAGAAACAGCATGTGATTCCATTCCGTTTCTGCCTTGGAAACAAACACTAGCTCACCTTACAAGAAACACACTCTGCTTTTGAGAAAAGAGCACTCTTCTACGCTACTGTGTTTCCTATAGGGCCAGAACAGTGTGCTTGCTCAGAACAAAAAAACTGTGCTTCCTACACACATGGGCCATATCTACTTCAACTCTGCTTAGGAAACTGTCAAGAACAGTAGCTTCTCTTCCGTCCAATACACTGTACTTGCTGGGAACAGACGCGAGTGCTATTTGCACTGTATGGCAAATGGATCGCAATAGTCACTCTTCTTACCAGAAAACAACTCTTGCTCGTAAGACCAGAAACTGCATGAGATTCAACTCCATATCTGACTGGGAAACAAACACTTGCTTGCCTTACAAGAAACACACTCTGCTTTTGATAAAAGAGCACTCTTCTATTCTACTGTGTTTTCTATAGGGTCAGAACAGTGAGCTTGCTCAGTACAAAAACACTGTGCTTCCTACACACACGGGCCATATCTACTTCAACTCTGCTTAGGAAACTGACAAGAACAGTAGCTTCTCTTCAGTCCAATACATTGTACTTGCTGGGAACAGACGTGAGTGCTATTTGCACTGTGTATGGCAATGGGAGCACAATAGTGACTCTTCTTACCAGAAAACAACTCTTGCTCATAGGAACAGAAACTGCAAGTGATTCAACTCCATTTCTGACTGGGAAACAAACACTAGCTCGCCTTACAAGAAACACACTCTGCTTTTGAGAAAAGAGCACTCTTCTAATCTAATGTGTTTCCTATAGGGGCAGAACAGAGAGCTTGCTCAGAACAAAAGAACTGTGCTTCCTACACACACGGGCCATATCTACTTCAACTCTGCTTAGGAAACTAACAAGAACAGTTGCTTCTCTTCAGTTCAATACACTGTACTTGCTGGGAACAGACGCGAGTGCTATTTGCACTGTGTGTCAAATGGACGCAATAGTGACTCTTCTTACCAGAAAAAATCTCTTGCTAGTAGGACCAGAAACTGCATTAGATTCAACTCCATTTCTGACTGGGAAACAAACACTAGCTCGCGTTACAAGAAACACACTCTGCTTTTGAGAAAAGAGCACTCTTCTACTCTACTGTGTTTCCTATAGGGCCAGAACAGTGAGCTTTTTCAGAACAAAAGAACTGTGCTTCCTACGCACACGGGCCATATTTACTTCAACTCTGCTTAGGAAACTGACAGGAACAGTAGCTTCTCTTCAGTCCAATACACTGTACTTGCTGGGAACAGACCCGAGTGCTATTTGCACTGTGTATGGCAATGGGAACACAACATTGACTCTTCTTACCCGAAAACAACTCTTGCTCTTGGAATAGAAACAGCATGTGATTCCACTCCATTTCTGACTGGGAAACAAACACTAGCTCCCCATTGCAAGAAACACACTCTGCTTTTGAGAAAAGAGCACTCTTCTACTCTACTGTGTTTCCTATAGGGCCAGAACAGTGAGCTTGCTCAGAATAAAAGAAATGTGCTTCCTAAACACACGGGCCATATCTACTGCAACTCTGCTTAGGAAACTGACAAGAACAGTAGCATCTCTTCATTCCAATACACTGTACTTGCTGGGAACAGACGCGAGTGCTATTTGCACTGTTTATGGCATTGAGAGCACAATAGTCACTCTTCTTACCAGAAAACAACTCTTGCTCATAGGACCAGAAACTGCATTAGATTCAACTCCATTTCTGACTGGGAAACAAACACTAGCTCCCCATTGCAAGAAACACACTCTGCTTTTGAGAAAAGAGCACTCTTCTACTCTACTGTGTTTCCTATAGGGCCAGAACAGTGAGCTTGCTCAGAACAAACGATCTGTGCTTCCCACACACAAGGGCCATATCTACTTCAACTCTGCTTAGGAAACTGAACAAGAACAGTAGCTCCTCTTCAGTCCAATACACTGTAATTGCTGGGAACAGACGTGAGTGCTATTTGCACTGTGTGGCAAATCGATCGCAATAGTGAGTCTTCTTACCAGAAAACAACTCTTGTTCGTAGGAACAGAAACTGCATTAGATTCAACTCCATTTCTGACTGGGAAACAAACACTAGCTCGCCTTACAAGAAACACACTCTGCTATTGAGAAAAGAGCACTCTTCTACTCTACTGTGTTTCCTATAGGGCCAGAACAGTGAGCTTGCTCTGAAAAAAAGAACTGTGCTTCCTACACACATGGGCCATATCTACCTCAAATCTGCTTAGGAAACTGACAAGAACAGTAGCTTCTCTTCAGTCCAATACACTGTACATGCTGAGAACAGACGCGAGTGCTATTTGTACTGTGTATGGCAATGGAGGCTCAATAGTGACTCTTCTTACCAGAGAACAACTCTTGCTCGTAGGACCAGAAACTGCAAGAGATTCAACTCCTTTTCTGACTGGGAAACAAACACTAGCTCGCCTTACAAGAAACACACTCTGCTTTTGAGAAAAGAGCACTCTTCTACTCTACTGTTTTTTCTATAGGGCCAGAACAGTAAGCTTGCTCTGACCAGAAGAACTGTGCTTCCTACACACACGGGCCATATCTCCTTTAACTCTGCTTAGAAAGCTGACAAGAACAGGAGCTTCTCTTCAGTGCAATACAATGTACTTGCTGGGAAGATACACGAGTGCTGTTTGCACTGTGTATGGCAATGGGAGCACAGTAGTGACTCTTCTTACCAGAAAACAACTCTTGCTCGTAAGACCAGAAACTGCATTAGATTCAACTCCATTTCTGACTGGGAAACAAACTCTAGCTCGCCTTACAAGGAACACACTCTCCTTTTGAGAAAAGAGCACTCATCTAATCTATTGTGTTTTCTAACGGTCCAGAACAGTGAGCTTGCTGAGTACAAAAACAGTGTGCTTACTACACACACGGGCCATATTTCCTTCAACTCTGCTTAGGAAACTGACAAGAACAGTAGCTTCTCTTCGGTCCAATACACTGTACTTTCTGGGAACAGACGCGAGTGCTATTTGTACTGTGTATGGCAATGGGAGCACATTAGTGACTCTTCTTACCAGAAAACAACTCTTGCTCTTGGAATAGAAACAGCATGTGATTCCACTCCATTTCCGACTGGGAAACAAACACTAGCTCACCTTACAAGAAACACACTCTGCTTTTGAGAAAAGAGCACTCTTCTACTCTACTGTGTTTCCTATAGGGCCAGAACAGTGTGCTTGCTCAGAACAAAAAAACTGTGCTTCCTACACACATGGGCCATATCTACTTCAACTCTGCTTAGGAAACTGTCAAGAACAGTAGCTTCTCTTCCGTCCAATACACTGTACTTGCTGGGAACAGACGCGAGTGCTATTTGCAGTATGTATGGCAATGGTAGCACAATAGTGACTCTTCTTACCAGAAAACAACTCTTGCTCATAGGAACAGAAACTGAAAGTGATTCAACTCCATTTCTGACAGGAAAACAAACACTAGCTTGCCTTACAAGAAACACACTCTGATTTTGAGCAAAGAGCACTCTTCTAATCTTATGTGTTTCCTATAGGGGCAGAACAGTGAGCTTGCTCAGAACAAAAGAACTGTGCTTCCTACACACATGGGCCATATCTACTTCAACTCTGCTTAGGAAACTGACAAGAACAGTAGCTTCTCTTCAGTTCAATACACTGTACTTGCTGGGAACAGACGCGAGTGCTTTTTGCACTGTGTGTCAAATGGATCGCAATAGTGACTCTTCTTACCAGAAAAAAACTCTTGCTCGTAGGACCAGAAACTGCATTAGATTCAACTCCATTTCTGACTGGGAAACAAACACTAGCTCGCGTTACAAGAAACACACTCTGCTTTTGAGGAAAGAGCACTCTTCTACTCTACTGCGTTTCCTATAGGGCCAGAACAGTGAGCTTGCTCAGAACAAAAGAACTGTGCTTCCTACACACACAGGCCACATCTTCTTCAACTCTAGTTAGGAAACGGACAAGAACAGTAGCATCTCTTCAGTCCAATACACTGTACTTGCTGGGAACAGACGCGAGTGCTATTTGCACTGTGTGGCAAATGGATTGCAATAGTGATTCTTCTTACCAGAAAACAACTCTTGCTCGTAGGAATAGAAACAGCATGTGATTCCACTCCATTTCTGACTGAAAAACAAACAATAGCTCCTCTTACAAGAAACACACTCTGCTTTTGAGAAAAGAGCACTCTTCTACTCTACTGTGTTTTCTATAGGGCCAGAACAGTGAGCTTGCTCAGAATAAAAGAACTGTGCTTGCTAAACACACAGGCCATATCTACTACAACTCTGCTTAAAAAACTGACAAGAACAGTAGCTTCTCTTCAGTCCAATACACTGTACTTGCTGAGAACAGACGCGAGTGCTATTTGTACTATGTATGGCAATGGAGGCACAATAGTGACTCTTCTTACCAGAGAACAACTCTTGCTCATAGGACCAGACACTGCAAGAGATTCAACTCCTTTTCTGACTGGGAAACAAACACTAGCTCGCCTTACACTAAACAGACTCTGCTTTTGAGAAAAGAACACTCATCTACTCTACTGTGTTTCCTATAGGGCCAGAACAGTGAGCTTGCTCATACAAAAGAACTGTGCTTCCTACACACACGGGCCATATCTCCTTCAACTCTACTTAGGAAACAGACAATAACAGTAACATCTCTTCAGTCCAAAACACTGTACTTGCTGGGAATAGACGTAAGTGCTATTTGCACTGTGTGGTAAATCGATCGCAATAGTGACTCTTCTTACCAGAAAACAACTCTTGCTCATCGGACCAGAAACTGCATGTGATTCAACTCTATTTCTGACTGGGAAACAAACACTAGCTCGCCTTACAAGAAACAGACTCTGCTCATGAGAAATGAGCACTCTTCTACTCTACTGTGTTTCCAATAGGGCCAGAACAGTGAGCTTGCTCAGAACAAAAGAACTGTGCTTCCTACACACACGGGCCATATCTCCTTCAACTCTACTTAGGAAACTGACAAGAACAGTATCATCTCTTCAGTCCAATACACTGTACTTGCTGGGAACAGACGTGAGTGCTACTTGCACTGTGTGTGGCAATGGGAACGCAATCGTGACTCCTCTTACCTGAAAACAACTCTTGCTCATAGGACCAGAAACTGCATGTGATTCAAATCCTTTTCTGATTTGGAAACAAACACTAGCTCGCCTTACAAGGATCACACTCTGCTTTTGAGAAAAGAGCACTCTTATACTCTACTGTGTTTCCTATAGGGCCAGAAGAGTGAGCTTTCTCAGAAGAAAAGAACTGTGCTTCCCACATACGGGCCATATCTAGTTCAACTCCACTTAGGAAACTGACAAGAACAGTAGCTACTCTTCAGGCCAATACACTGTACTTGCTGGGAACAGACACGAGTGCTCTTTGCACTGTGTATGGCGAATAAAGCACAAAAGTGACTCCTTTTACCACAAAAAAACTCTTGCTCATAGGACCAAAAACTGCATGTGATTCAAATCCTTTTCTGATCTGGAAAGAAACACTAGCTCGCCTTACAAGAAACACACTCTGCTTTTGAGAAAAGAGCATTCTTCTACTCTACTGTGTTTCCTATAGGGCCAGAAGAGTTAGCTTGCTCAGAAGAAAAGAACTGTGTTTCTGACATACAGGCCACATCTAGTTCAACTCCACTTAGGAAACTGACGAGAACAGTATCTTCTCTTCAGTCCAATACACCTTACTTCCTGGGAACAAACTCGAGTGCTATTTGCACTGTGTATGGCAATGGGAGCGCAATAGTGACTCTTCTTACCAGAAAACAACTCTTGCTCGTAGGACAAGAAACTGCATGTGATTCAACTCTATTTAGGACTGGAAAACAGACACTAGCTCGCCTTACAAGAAACACACTCTGCTTTTGAGAAAAGAGCACTCTTCTACTCTACTGTGTTTCCTATAGCGCCAGAACAGTGAGCTTGCTCAGAACAAAAGAACTGTGCTTCCGATGTATGGGCCATATCTAGTTCAACTCCACTTAGGAAACTGATGAGAACAGTAGCTTCTCTTAAGTCCAATACACTGTACTTGCTGGGAACAGACACGAGTGCTCTTTGCACTGTGTATGGCGAATGGAGCACAAAAGTGACTCCTTTTACCGCAAAACATCTCTTGCTCATAGTACCAGAAACTGCATGTGATTCAAATCATTTTCTGATTGGGAAACAAACATTAGCTCGCCTTACAAGAAACACACTCTGCTTTTGAGAAAAGAGCATTCATGTACTCTACTGTGTTTCCTATAGGTCCAGAAGAGTGAGCTTGCTCAGAACAAAAGAACTGTGCTTCCGACATACGGGCCATATCTAGTTCAACTCCACTTAGGAAACTGACAAGAACAGTAGCTTCTCTTCAGTCCAATACACTGTACTTCCTGGGAACAAACGCGAGTGCTATTTGCATGGTGTATGGCAATTGGTGCACAATAGTGACTCTTCTTACCAGAAAACAACTCTTGCTCGTAGGACAAGAAACTGCATGTGATTCAACTCTATTTAGGACTGGGAAACAGACACTAGCTCGCCGTACTAGAAACACACTCTGCTTTTCAGAAAAGAGCACTCTTCTACTCTACTGTGTTTCCTATAGGGCCAGAACAGTGAGCTTTCTCAGTACAAAAGAACTGTGCTTCCTACACACACGGGCCATATCTACTTCAACTCTGCTTAGGAAACTGACAAGAACAGTAGTTTCTCTTCAGTCCAGTACACTGTACTTGCTGGGAACAGACGCGAGTGCTATTTGTACTGTTTATGGCAAAGGAAGCGCAATAGTGACTCTTCTTACCAGAAAACAACTCTTGCTCGTAGAACAAGAAATTGCATGTGATTCAACTCCATTTAGGACTGGGAAACAAACGCTAGCTCGCCTTACAAGGATCACACTCTGCTTTTGAGAAAAGAGCACTCTTCTACTCTACTGCGTTTCCTATAGGGGCAGAACAGTGAGCATGCTCAGAACAAAAGAACTGTGCTTCCGACGTACGGGCCATATCTAGTTCAACTCCCTTAGGAAACTGACAAGAAAAGTAGCTACTCTTCAGTCCAGTACACTGTACTTGCTGGGAACAGACACGAGTGCCCTTTGCACTGTGTATGGCGAATGGAGCACAAAAGTGACTCCTTTTACCACAAAACAACTCTTGCTCATAGGACCAGAAACTGCATGTGATTCAAATCCTTTTCTGATTGGGAAACAAACACTAGCTCGCCTTACAAGAAACACACTCTGCTTTTGAGAAAAGAGCATTCTTCTACTCTACTTTGTTTCCTATAGGGCCAGAAGAGTGAGCTTGCTCAGAACAAAAGAACTGTGCTTCCAACGTACGGGCCATATCTAGTTCAACTCCACTTAGGAAACTGATGAGAACAGTAGCTTCTCCTAAGTCCAATACACTGTACTTGCTGGGAACAGGCACGAGTGCTCTTTGCACTGTGTATGGCGAATGGAGCACAAAAGTGACTCCTTTTACCACAAAACAACTCTTGCTCATAGGACCAGAAACTGCATGTGATTCAAATCCTTTTCTGATTGGGAAACAAACACTAGCTCGCCTTACAAGAAACACACTCTGCTTTTGAGAAAAGAGCATTCTTCTACTCTACTTTGTTTCCTATAGGGCCAGAAGAGTGAGCTTGCTCAGAACAAAAGAACTGTGCTTCCAACGTACGGGCCATATCTAGTTCAACTCCACTTAGGAAACTGATGAGAACATTAGCTTCTCTTAAGTCCAATACACTGTATTTGCTGGGAAGAGGAACGAGTGCTCTTTGCACTGTGTATGGCGAATGGAGCACAAAAGTGACTCCTTTTACCACAAAACAACTCTTGCTCATAGGACCAGAAACTGCATGTGATTCAAATCCTTTTCTGATTGAGAAACAAACATTAGCTCGCCTTACAAGAAACACACTCTGCTTTTGAGAAAAGAGCATTCATCTACTCTACTGTGATTTCTATAGGGCCAGAAGAGTGAGCTTGCTCAGAACAAAAGAACTGTGCTTCCGACGTACGGGCCATATCTAGTTCAACTCAACTAAGGAAACTGACAAGAACAGTAGCTTCTCTTCAGTCCAATACACTGTACTTGCTGGGAACAAACGCGAGTGCTATTTGCATGGTGTATGGCAATTGGTGCGCAATAGTGACTCTTCTTACCTGAAAACAACTCTTGCTCGTAGGTCAAGAAACTGCATGTGATTCAACTCTATTTAGGACTGGGAAACAGACACTAGCTCGCCGTACTAGAAACACACTCTGCTTTTCAGAAAAGAGCACTCTTCTACTCTACTGTGTTTCCTATAAGACCAGAACAGTGAGCTTGCTCTGAACAAAAGAACTGTGCTTCCTACACACACGGGCCATATATACTTCAACTCTGCTTAGGAAATTGACAAGAACATTAGTTTCTCTTCAGTCCAATACACTGTACTTGCTGGGAACAGACGCGAGTGCTATTTGCACTGTGTTGCAAATGGATCGCAATAGTGACTCTTCTTACCCAGAAAACAACTCTTGCTCATAGGACAAGAAACTGCATGTGATTCAACTCCATTTAGGACTGGGAAACAAACACTAGCTCGCCTTACAAGGATCACACTCTGCTTTTGAGAAAAGAGCACTCTTCTACTCTACTGTGTTTCCTATAGGCCAGAAGAGTGAGCTTGCTCAGAAAAAAATAACTGTGCTCCCGACATACGGGCCATATCTAGTTCAAATCCACTTAGGAAACTGACGAGAACAGTAGCTACTGTTCAGGCCAATACACTGTACTTGCTGGGAACAGACACAAGTGCTCTTTGCACTGTGTATGGCGAATGGAGCACAAAAGTGACTCCTTTTACCACAAAAAAACTCTTGCTCATAGGACCAAAAACTGCATGTGATTCAAATCCTTTTCTGATTGGGAAACAAACACTAGCTTGCCTTACAAGAAACACACTCTGCTTTTGAGAAAAGAACATTCTTCTACTCTACTGTGTTTCCTATAGGGCCAGAAGAGTGAGCTTGCTCAGAAGAAAAGAACTGTGCTTCTGACATACGGGCCATATCTAGTTCAACTCCACTTAGGAAACTGAGGAGAACAGTAGCTACTCTTCAGGGCAATACACTGTACTTGCTGGGAGCAGACGCCAGTGCTACTTGGACTATGTGTGGCAATGGGAACGCAATCGTGACTCTTCTTACCAGTAAGCAACTCTTGATAATAGGACCAGAAACTGCATGTGATTCAACTCTATTTCTGACTAGGAAACAAACACTAGCTCGCCTTACAAGAAACACACTCTGCTTTTGAGAAAAGAGCATTCATCTACTCTACTGTGATTTCTATAGGGCCAGAAGAGTGAGCTTGCTCAGAACAAAAGAACTGTGCTTCCGACGTACGGGCCATATCTAGTTCAACTCAACTAAGGAAACTGACAAGAACAGTAGCTTCTCTTCAGTCCAATACACTGTACTTGCTGGGAACAAACGCGAGTGCTATTTGCATGGTGTATGGCAATTGGTGCGCAATAGTGACTCTTCTTACCTGAAAACAACTCTTGCTCGTAGGTCAAGAAACTGCATGTGATTCAACTCTATTTAGGACTGGGAAACAGACACTAGCTCGCCGTACTAGAAACACACTCTGCTTTTCAGAAAAGAGCACTCTTCTACTCTACTGTGTTTCCTATAAGACCAGAACAGTGAGCTTGCTCTGAACAAAAGAACTGTGCTTCCTACACACACGGGCCATATATACTTCAACTCTGCTTAGGAAATTGACAAGAACATTAGTTTCTCTTCAGTCCAATACACTGTACTTGCTGGGAACAGACGCGAGTGCTATTTGCACTGTGTTGCAAATGGATCGCAATAGTGACTCTTCTTACCCAGAAAACAACTCTTGCTCATAGGACAAGAAACTGCATGTGATTCAACTCCATTTAGGACTGGGAAACAAACACTAGCTCGCCTTACAAGGATCACACTCTGCTTTTGAGAAAAGAGCACTCTTCTACTCTACTGTGTTTCCTATAGGCCAGAAGAGTGAGCTTGCTCAGAAAAAAATAACTGTGCTCCCGACATACGGGCCATATCTAGTTCAAATCCACTTAGGAAACTGACGAGAACAGTAGCTACTGTTCAGGCCAATACACTGTACTTGCTGGGAACAGACACGAGTGCTCTTTGCACTGTGTATGGCGAATGGAGCACAAAAGTGACTCCTTTTACCACAAAAAAACTCTTGCTCATAGGACCAAAAACTGCATGTGATTCAAATCCTTTTCTGATTGGGAAACAAACACTAGCTTGCCTTACAAGAAACACACTCTGCTTTTGAGAAAAGAACATTCTTCTACTCTACTGTGTTTCCTATAGGGCCAGAAGAGTGAGCTTGCTCAGAAGAAAAGAACTGTGCTTCTGACATACGGGCCATATCTAGTTCAACTCCACTTAGGAAACTGAGGAGAACAGTAGCTACTCTTCAGGGCAATACACTGTACTTGCTGGGAGCAGACGCCAGTGCTACTTGGACTATGTGTGGCAATGGGAACGAAATCGTGACTCTTCTTACCAGTAAGCAACTCTTGATAATAGGACCAGAAACTGCATGTGATTCAACTCTATTTCTGACTAGGAAACAAACACTAGCTCGCCTTACAAGAAACACACTCTGCTTTTGAGAAAAGAGCACTCTTCTACTCTACTGTGTTTCCTATAGGGCCAGAACAGTGAGCTTGCTCAGAACAAAAGAACTGTGCTTCCTACACACACGGGCAATATCTACTTCAACTAAGCTTAGTAAACTGACAATAACAGGAGCTTCTCTTCAGTCCAATGCACTGTACTTGCATGGAACAGACGCGAATGCTATTTGCACTGTGTGACAAATGGATTGCAATAGTGAATCTTCTTACCAGAAAACAACTCTTGCTCGTAGGATTGGAAATTGCATGTGATTCAACTCCATTTCTGACAGAGAAACAAACGCTAACTCGCCTTACAAGAAACACACTCTGCTTTTGAGAAAAGAGCACTCTTCTACTCCACTGTGTTTCCTATAGGGCCAGAACAGTGATCTTTCTCAGTACAAAAGAACTGTGCGTCCTACACACACGGGCCATATCTACCTCAACTCTGCTTAGGAAACTGAGAAGAACAGGAGCTTCTCTTCAGTCCAATACACTCTACTTGCTGGTAACAGACATGAGTGCTATTTGCACTGTGTGGCAAATGGATCGCAATAGTGTCTCTTCTTACCAGAAAACAACTCTTGCTCGTAGGACCAGGAACTGCATGAGATTAAACTCCATTTCAGACTGGGAAACAAACACTAGCTCGCCTTACAAGAAACATACTCGGCTTTTAAGAAAAGAGCACTCTTCTACTCTACTGAGTTTCCTATAGGGCCAGAACAGTGAGCTTGCTCAGAATACAAGAACTGTGCTTCCTACACACACGGGCCATATCTACTTCAACTCTGCTTAGGAAACTGACAAGAACAGTAGCTTCACGTCAATCCAATACACTGTACCTGCTGAGAACAGACGCTAGTGCTATTTGTACTGTGTATGGCAATGGAAGCACAATAGTGACTCTTCTTACCAGAAAACAACTCTTGCTCATAGGACCAGAAACAGCATGTGATTCAACTCCATTTCTGACTGGGAAACAAACACTAGCTCTCCTTACAAGAAACCCACTCTGCTTTTAAGAAAAGAGCACTCTACTACTCTACTGTGTTTCCTATAGGGCCAGAACAGTGAGCTTGCTCAGAACAAAAGAACTGTGCGTCCTACACACATGGGCCATATCTACTTCAACTTTCCTTAGGACACTGACAAAAACAGTAGCATCTCTTCAGTCCAATACACTGTACTTGCTGGGAACAGACGCGAGTGCTATTTGCACTGTGTGGCAAATGGATCGCAATAGTGACTCTTCTTACCAGAAAACAACTCTTGCTCGTAGGACCAGAAAATGCATGAGATTCAACTCCACATCAGACAGGGAAACAAACACTAGCTCACCTTACAAGAAACACACTCTGCTTTTGAGCAAAGAGCACTCTTCTACTCTACTGTGTTTCCTACAGGGCCTGAACAGTGAGCTTGCTCAGTACAAAAAAACTGTGCTTCCTACACACAGGGGCCATATCTACTTCAACTCTGCTTAGGAAACTGACAAGAACAGTAGCTTCTCTTCTGTCCAATACACTGTTCTTGCTGAAAACAGATGCGAGTGCTATTTGCACTGTGTATGGCAATGGGAGCGCAATAGTGACTCTTCTTACCAGAAAACAACTCTTGCTCATAGGACCAGAAACTGCAAGTGATTCAACTCCATTTCTGACTGGGAAACAAACACTAGCTCGCCTTACAAGAAACACACTCTGCTTTTGAGAAAATAGCACTCTTCTACTCTACAGTGTTTCCTATAGGGCCAGAACAGAGAGCTTGCTCAGTACAAAAGAACTGTGCTTAATACACACACGGGCCATATCTTCTTCAACTCTGCTTAGGAAACTGACAAGAACAGTAGCTTCTCTTCAGTCCAATGCACTGTACTTGCTGGGAACAGACGCGAATGCTATTTTCACTGTGTGGCAAATGGATTGCAATAGTGACTCCTCTTACCAGAAAACAACTCTTTCTCATAGGACCAGAAACTGCATGATATTCAACTCCATTTCTGAAAGGGAAACAAACACTAGCTCGCCTTACATGAAACACACTCTGCTTTTGAGAAAAGAGCACTCTTCTACTCTACTGTGTTTCCTATAGGGGCAGAACAGTGAGCTTGCTCAGAACAAAAGAACTGTGCTTCCTACACACACGGGCCATATCTACTACAACTCTACCTAGAACCTGACAAGAACAGTAGCATCTCTTCAGTCCAATTCACTGTACTTGCTGGGTACAGAAGTGAGTGCTACTTGCACAGTGTGGCAAATGGATCGCAATCGTGACTCATCTTACCAGAAAACCACTCTTGCTCATAGGACCAAAAACTGCATTAGATTTAACTCCCTTTCTGACTGGGAAACAAACACTAGCTGGCCTTACAAGAAACACACTCTGCTTTAGAGAAAAGAGCACTCTTCTACTCTACTGTGTTTCCTATAGGGCCAGAACAGTGAGCTTGCTCAGAACAAAAGAACTGTGCTTCCTACACACATGGGCCATATCTACTTCAACTCTGCTTAGGAAACTGACAAGAACAGTAGCTTCTCTTCAGTTCAATACACTGTACTTGCTGGGAACAGACGCGAGTGCTTTTTGCACTGTGTGTCAAATGGATCGCAATAGTGACTCTTCTTACCAGAAAAAAACTCTTGCTCGTAGGACCAGAAACTGCATTAGATTCAACTCCATTTCTGACTGGGAAACAAACACTAGCTCGCGTTACAAGAAACACACTCTGCTTTTGAGGAAAGAGCACTCTTCTACTCTACTGCGTTTCCTAGAGGGCCAGAACAGTGAGCTTGCTCAGAACAAAAGAACTGTGCTTCCTACACACACAGGCCACATCTTCTTCAACTCTAGTTAGGAAACGGACAAGAACAGTAGCATCTCTTCAGTCTAATACACTGTACTTGCTGGGAACAGACGCGAGTGCTATTTGCACTGTGTGGCAAATGGATTGCAATAGTGATTCTTCTTACCAGAAAACAACTCTTGCTCGTAGGAATAGAAACAGCATGTGATTCCACTCCATTTCTGACTGAAAAACAAACAATAGCTCCTCTTACAAGAAACACACTCTGCTTTTGAGAAAAGAGCACTCTTCTACTCTACTGTGTTTTCTATAGGGCCAGAACAGTGAGCTTGCTCAGAATAAAAGAACTGTGCTTGCTAAACACACAGGCCATATCTACTACAACTCTGCTTAAAAAACTGACAAGAACAGTAGCTTCTCTTCAGTCCAATACACTGTACTTGCTGAGAACAGACGCGAGTGCTATTTGTACTACGTATGGCAATGGAGGCACAATAGTGACTCTTCTTACCAGAGAACAACTCTTGCTCATAGGACCAGACACTGCAAGAGATTCAACTCCTTTTCTGACTGGGAAACAAACACTAGCTCGCCTTACAAGAAACAGACTCTGCTTTTGAGAAAAGAACACTCATCTACTCTACTGTGTTTCCTATAGGGCCAGAACAGTGAGCTTGCTCAGTACAAAAAAACTGTGCTTCCTACACACACGGGCCATATCTCCTTCAACTCTACTTATTAAACTGACAAGAAAAGTAGCTTCTCTTCCGTCCAATACACTGTACTTGCTGGGAACAGATGCGAGTGCTATTTGCACTGTGTATGGCAATGGGAGCGCAATAGTGACTCTTCTTACCAGAAAACAACTCTTGCTCATAGGACCAGAAACAGCATGTGATTCAACTCCATTTCTGACTGGGAAACAAACACTAGCTCGCCTTACAAGAAACACACTCTGCTTTTGAGAAAAGAGCACTCTTCTACTCTACTGTGTTTCCTATAGGGCCAGAACAGTGAGCTTGCTCAGAAAAAATGAGCTGTGCTTCCTACACACACGGGCCATATCTACTTCCACTATGCTTAGGAAACTGACAAGAACAGTAGCTTCTCTTCAGTCCAATACACTGTACTTCCTGGGAACAGACGTGAGTGCTACTTGCACTGTGTGTGGCAATGGGAAAGCAATCGTGACTCTTCTTACCAGAAAACAACTCTTGCTCAAAGGACCAGAAACTGCATGTGACCAAACTCTATTTCTGACTGGGAAACAAACACTAGCTCGCCTAATGAGAAACACACTCTGCTTTTGAGAAAAGAGCACCCATCTACTCTACTGTGTTTCCTATAGGTCCAGAACAGTGAGCTTGCTCAGAACAAAAGAACTGTGCTTCCTACACACGGGCCATATCTACTTCAACTCTGCTTCGGAAACTGACAAGGACAGTAGCTTCTCTTCAGTCCAATACACTGCACTGGCAGGGAACATACGCGAGTGCTCTTTGCACTGTGTATGGATATGGGAGCACAAAATTTACACCACTTACGAGAAAACAACTCTTGATCGTAGGACCAGAAACTGCATTAGATTCAACTCCATTTCTGACTGGGAAACAAACACTAGCTCGCCTCACAAGAAACACACTCTGCTTTTGAGAAAAGAGCATTCTTCTACTCTACTGTGTTTTCTATAGGGGCAGAACAGTGAACTTGCTCAGAATAAAAGAACTGTGCTTCCTACACACGGGCCATATCTACTTCAACTCTACTTAGGAAACTGACAAGAACAGGAGATTCTCTTCAGTCCAATACACTGTACTTGCTGGGAAGAGACATGAGTGCTATTTGCACTGTGTATGGCAATGGGAGCACAATACTGACTCTTCTTACCAGAAAACAACTCTTGCTCGTAGGAATAGAAACAGCATGTGATTCCACTCCATTTCTGACTGGGAAACAAACACTAGCTCGCCTTACAAGAAACACACTCTGCTTTTGAGAAAAGAGCACTCTTCTACTCTACTGTGTTTCCTATAGGGCCAGAACAGTGAGCTTGCTCAGAATAAAAGAAATGTGCTTCCTAAACACACGGGCCATATCTACTGCAACTCTGCTTAGGAAACTGACAAGAACAGGAGCTTCTCTTCAGTCCAATACACTGTACTTGCTGAGAACAGACGCGAGTGCTATTTGCACTGTGTATGGCAATGGGAGCACAACAGTGACTCTTCTTACCAGAAAACAACTCTTGCTCTTGGAATAGAAACAGCATGTGATTCCACTCCATTTCTGACTGGGAAACAAACACTAGCTCGCCTTACAAGAAACACACTCTGCTTTTGAGAAAAGAGCACTCTTCTACTCTACTGTGTTTCCTATAGGGGCAGAACAGTGCGCTTGCTCAGAACAAAAGATCTGTGCTTCCTACACACACGGGCCATATCTACTTCAACTCTGCTTAGGAAACTGTCAAGAACAGTAGCTTCTCTTCCGTCCAATACACTGTAATTGCTGGGAACAGACGCGAGTGCTATTTGCAGTATGTATGGCAATGGTAGCACAATAGTGATTCTTCTTACCAGAAAACAACTCTTGCTCATAGGAACAGAAACTGAAAGTGATTCAACTCCATTTCTGACAGGAAAACAAACACTAGCTTGCCTTACAAGAAACACACTCTGATTTTGAGCAAAGAGCACTCTTCTAATCTTATGTGTTTCCTATAGGGGCAGAACAGTGAGCTTGCTCAGAACAAAAGAACTGTGCTTCCTACACACATGGGCCATATCTACTTCAACTCTGCTTAGGAAACTGACAAGAACAGTAGCTTCTCTTCAGTTCAATACACTGTACTTGCTGGGAACAGACGCGAGTGCTTTTTGCACTGTGTGTCAAATGGATCGCAATAGTGACTCTTCTTACCAGAAAAAAACTCTTGCTCGTAGGACCAGAAACTGCATTAGATTCAACTCCATTTCTGACTGGGAAACAAACACTAGCTCGCGTTACAAGAAACACACTCTGCTTTTGAGGAAAGAGCACTCTTCTACTCTACTGCGTTTCCTATAGGGCCAGAACAGTGAGCTTGCTCAGAACAAAAGAACTGTGCTTCCTACACACACAGGCCACATCTTCTTCAACTCTAGTTAGGAAACGGACAAGAACAGTAGCATCTCTTCAGTCCAATACACTGTACTTGCTGGGAACAGACGCGAGTGCTATTTGCACTGTGTGGCAAATGGATTGCAATAGTGATTCTTCTTACCAGAAAACAACTCTTGCTCGTAGGAATAGAAACAGCATGTGATTCCACTCCATTTCTGACTGAAAAACAAACAATAGCTCCTCTTACAAGAAACACACTCTGCTTTTGAGAAAAGAGCACTCTTCTACTCTACTGTGTTTTCTATAGGGCCAGAACAGTGAGCTTGCTCAGAATAAAAGAACTGTGCTTGCTAAACACACAGGCCATATCTACTACAACTCTGCTTAAAAAACTGACAAGAACAGTAGCTTCTCTTCAGTCCAATACACTGTACTTGCTGAGAACAGACGCAAGTGCTATTTGTACTATGTATGGCAATGGAGGCACAATAGTGACTCTTCTTACCAGAGAACAACTCTTGCTCATAGGACCAGACACTGCAAGAGATTCAACTCCTTTTCTGACTGGGAAACAAACACTAGCTCACCTTACAAGAAACAGACTCTGCTTTTGAGAAAAGAACACTCATCTACTCTACTGTGTTTCCTATAGGGCCAGAACAGTGAGCTTGCTCATACAAAAGAACTGTGCTTCCTACACACACGGGCCATATCTCCTTCAACTCTACTTAGGAAACAGACAATAACAGTAACATCTCTTCAGTCCAAAACACTGTACTTGCTGGGAATAGACGTAAGTGCTATTTGCACTGTGTGGCAAATCGATCGCAATAGTGACTCTTCTTACCAGAAAACAACTCTTGCTCATCGGACCAGAAACTGCATGTGATTCAACTCTATTTCTGACTGGGAAACAAACACTAGCTCGCCTTACAAGAAACAGACTCTGCTCATGAGAAATGAGCACTCTTCTACTCTACTGTGTTTCCAATAGGGCCAGAACAGTGAGCTTGCTCAGAACAAAAGAACTGTGCTTCCTACACACACGGGCCATATCGCCTTCAACTCTACTTAGGAAACTGACAAGAACAGTATCATCTCTTCAGTCCAATACACTGTACTTGCTGGGAACAGACGTGAGTGCTACTTGCACTGTGTGTGGCAATGGGAATGCAATCGTGACTCCTCTTACCTGAAAACAACTCTTGCTCATAGGACCAGAAACTGCATGTGATTCAAATCCTTTTCTGATTTGGAAACAAACACTAGCTCGCCTTACAAGGATCACACTCTGCTTTTGAGAAAAGAGCACTCTTATACTCTACTGTGTTTCCTATAGGGCCAGAAGAATGAGCTTTCTCAGAAGAAAAGAACTGTGCTTCCCACATACGGGCCATATCTAGTTCAACTCCACTTAAGAAACTGACAAGAACAGTAGCTACTCTTCAGGCCAATACACTGTACTTGCTGGGAACAGACACGAGTGCTCTTTGCACTGTGTATGGCGAATAAAGCCCTAAAGTGACTCCTTTTACCACAAAAAAACTCTTGCTCATAGGACCAAAAACTGCATGTGATTCAAATCCTTTTCTGATCTGGAAAGAAACACTAGCTCGCCTTACAAGAAACACACTCTCCTTTTGAGAAAAGAGCATTCTTCTACTCTACTGTGTTTCCTATAGGGCCAGAAGAGTTAGCTTGCTCAGAAGAAAAGAACTGTGTTTCTGACATACAGGCCACATCTAGTTCAACTCCACTTAGGAAACTGACGAGAACAGTATCTTCTCTTCAGTCCAATACACCTTACTTCCTGGGAACAAACTCGAGTGCTATTTGCACTGTGTATGGCAATGGGAGCTCAATAGTGACTCTTCTTACCAGAAAACAACTCTTGCTCGTAGGACAAGAAACTGCATGTGATTCAACTCTATTTAGGACTGGAAAACAGACACTAGCTCGCCTTACAAGAAACACACTCTGCTTTTGAGAAAAGAGCACTCTTCTACTCTACTGTGTTTCCTATAGGGCCAGAACAGTGAGCTTGCTCAGAACAAAAGAACTGTGCTTCCGATGTATGGGCCATATCTAGTTCAACTCCACTTAGGAAACTGATGAGAACAGTAGCTTCTCTTAAGTCCAATACACTGTACTTGCTGGGAACAGACACGAGTGCTCTTTGCACTGTGTATGGCGAATGGAGCACAAAAGTGACTCCTTTTACCGCAAAACTTCTCTTGCTCATAGTACCAGAAACTGCATGTGATTCAAATCATTTTCTGATTGGGAAACAAACATTAGCTCGCCTTACAAGAAACACACTCTGCTTTTGAGAAAAGAGCATTCATGTACTCTACTGTGTTTCCTATAGGTCCAGAAGAGTGAGCTTGCTCAGAAAAAAAGAACTGTGCTTCCGACATACGGGCCATATCTAGTTCAACTCCACTTAGGAAACTGACAAGAACAGTAGCTTCTCTTCAGTCCAATACACTGTACTTCCTGGGAACAAACGCGAGTGCTATTTGCATGGTGTATGGCAATTGGTGCACAATAGTGACTCTTCTTACCAGAAAACAACTCTTGCTCGTAGGACAAGAAACTGCATGTGATTCAACTCTATTTAGGACTGGGAAACAGACACTAGCTCGCCGTACTAGAAACACACTCTGCTTTTCAGAAAAGAGCACTCTTCTACTCTACTGTGTTTCCTATAGGGCCAGAACAGTGAGCTTTCTCAGTACAAAAGAACTGTGCTTCCTACACACACGGGCCATATCTACTTCAACTCTGCTTAGGAAACTGACAAGAACAGTAGTTTCTCTTCAGTCCAATACACTGTACTTGCTGGGAACAGACGCGAGTGCTATTTGTACTGTGTATGGCAAAGGGAGCGCAATAGTGACTCTTCTTACCAGAAAACAACTCTTGCTCGTAGAACAAGAAATTGCATGTGATTCAACTCCATTTAGGACTGGGAAACAAACGCTAGCTCGCCTTACAAGGATCACACTCTGCTTTTGAGAAAAGAGCACTCTTCTACTCTACTGCGTTTCCTATAGGGGCAGAACAGTGAGCATGCTCAGAACAAAAGAACTGTGCTTCCGACGTACGGGCCATATCTAGTTCAACTCCCTTAGGAAACTGACAAGAAAAGTAGCTACTCTTCAGTGCAGTACACTGTACTTGCTGGGAACAGACCACGAGTGCCCTTTGCACTGTGTATGGCGTATGGAGCACAAAAGTGACTCCTTTTACCACAAAACAACTCTTGCTCATAGGACCAGAAACTGCATGTGATTCAAATCCTTTTCTGATTGGGAAACAAACACTAGCTCGCCTTACAAGAAACACACTCTGCTTTTGAGAAAAGAGCATTCTTCTACTCTACTTTGTTTCCTATAGGGCCAGAAGAGTGAGCTTGCTCAGAACAAAAGAACTGTGCTTCCAACGTACGGGCCATATCTAGTTCAACTCCACTTAGGAAACTGATGAGAACAGTAGCTTCTCTTAAGTCCAATACACTGTATTTGCTGGGAACAGGCACGAGTGCTCTTTGCACTGCGTATGGCGAATGGAGCACAAAAGTGACTCCTTTTACCACAAAACAACTCTTGCTCATAGGACCAGAAACTGCATGTGATTCAAATCCTTTTCTGATTGGGAAACAAACATTAGCTCGCCTTACAAGAAACACACTCTGCTTTTGAGAAAAGAGCATTCATCTACTCTACTGTGATTTCTATAGGGCCAGAAGAGTGAGCTTGCTCAGAACAAAAGAACTGTGCTTCCGACGTACGGGCCATATCTAGTTCAACTCAACTAAGGAAACTGACAAGAACAGTAGCTTCTCTTCAGTCCAATACACTGTACTTGCTGGGAACAAACGCGAGTTCTATTTGCATGGTGTATGGCAATTGGTGCGCAATAGTGACTCTTCTTACCTGAAAACAACTCTTGCTCGTAGGTCAAGAAACTGCATGTGATTCAACTCTATTTAGGACTGGGAAACAGACACTAGCTCGCCGTACTAGAAACACACTCTGCTTTTCAGAAAAGAGCACTCTTCTACTCTACTGTGTTTCCTATAAGACCAGAACAGTGAGCTTGCTCTGAACAAAAGAACTGTGCTTCCTACACACACGGGCCATATATACTTCAACTCTGCTTAGGAAATTGACAAGAACATTAGTTTCTCTTCAGTCCAATACACTGTACTTGCTGGGAACAGACGCGAGTGCTATTTGCACTGTGTTGCAAATGGATCGCAATAGTGACTCTTCTTACCCAGAAAACAACTCTTGCTCATAGGACAAGAAACTGCATGTGATTCAACTCCATTTAGGACTGGGAAACAAACACTAGCTCGCCTTACAAGGATCACACTCTGCTTTTGAGAAAAGAGCACTCTTCTACTCTACTGTGTTTCCTATAGGCCAGAAGAGTGAGCTTGCTCAGAAAAAAATAACTGTGCTCCCGACATACGGGCCATATCTAGTTCAAATCCACTTAGGAAACTGACGAGAACAGTAGCTACTGTTCAGGCCAATACACTGTACTTGCTGGGAACAGACACGAGTGCTCTTTGCACTGTGTATGGCGAATGGAGCACAAAAGTGACTCCTTTTACCACAAAAAAACTCTTGCTCATAGGACCAAAAACTGCATGTGATTCAAATCCTTTTCTGATTGGGAAACAAACACTAGCTTGCCTTACAAGAAACACACTCTGCTTTTGAGAAAAGAACATTCTTCTACTCTACTGTGTTTCCTATAGGGCCAGAAGAGTGAGCTTGCTCAGAAGAAAAGAACTGTGCTTCTGACATACGGGCCATATCTAGTTCAACTCCACTTAGGAAACTGAGGAGAACAGTAGCTACTCTTCAGGGCAATACACTGTACTTGCTGGGAGCAGACGCCAGTGCTACTTGGACTATGTGTGGCAATGGGAACGCAATCGTGACTCTTCTTACCAGTAAGCAACTCTTGATAATAGGACCAGAAACTGCATGTGATTCAACTCTATTTCTGACTAGGAAACAAACACTAGCTCGCCTTACAAGAAACACACTCTGCTTTTGAGAAGAGAGCACTCTTCTACTCTACTGTGTTTCCTATAGGGCCAGAACAGTGAGCTTGCTCAGAACAAAAGAACTGTGCTTCCTACACACACGGGCAATATCTACTTCAACTAAGCTTAGTAAACTGACAATAACAGGAGCTTCTCTTCAGTCCAATGCACTGTACTTGCATGGAACAGACGCGAATGCTATTTGCACTGTGTGACAAATGGATTGCAATAGTGAATCTTCTTACCAGAAAACAACTCTTGCTCGTAGGATTGGAAATTGCATGTGATTCAACTCCATTTCTGACAGAGAAACAAACGCTAACTCGCCTTACAAGAAACACACTCTGCTTTTGAGAAAAGAGCACTCTTCTACTCCACTGTGTTTCCTATAGGGCCAGAACAGTGATCTTTCTCAGTACAAAAGAACTGTGCGTCCTACACACACGGGCCATATCTACCTCAACTCTGCTTAGGAAACTGAGAAGAACAGAAGCTTCTCTTCAGTCCAATACACTCTACTTGCTGGTAACAGACATGAGTGCTATTTGCACTGTGTGGCAAATGGATCGCAATAGTGTCTCTTCTTACCAGAAAACAACTCTTGCTCGTAGGACCAGGAACTGCATGAGATTAAACTCCATTTCTGACTGGGAAACAAACACTAGCTCGCCTTACAAGAAACATACTCTGCTTTTAAGAAAAGAGCACTCTTCTACTCTACTGAGTTTCCTATAGGGCCAGAACAGTGAGCTTGCTCAGAATACAAGAACTGTGCTTCCTACACACACGGGCCATATCTACTTCAACTCTGCTTAGGAAACTGACAAGAACAGTAGCTTCACGTCAATCCAATACACTGTACCTGCTGAGAACAGACGCTAGTGCTATTTGTACTGTGTATGGCAATGGAAGCACAATAGTGACTCTTCTTACCAGAAAACAACTCTTGCTCATAGGACCAGAAATAGCATGTGATTCAACTCCATTTCTGACTGGGAAACAAACACTAGCTCTCCTTACAAGAAACCCACTCTGCTTTTAAGAAAAGAGCACTCTACTACTCTACTGTGTTTCCTATAGGGCCAGAACAGTGAGCTTGCTCAGAACAAAAGAACTGTGCGTCCTACACACATGGGCCATATCTACTTCAACTTTCCTTAGGACACTGACAAAAACAGTAGCATCTCTTCAGTCCAATACACTGTACTTGCTGGGAACAGACGCGAGTGCTATTTGCACTGTGTGGCAAATGGATCGCAATAGTGACTCTTCTTACCAGAAAACAACTCTTGCTCGTAGGACCAGAAAATGCATGAGATTCAACTCCACATCAGACAGGGAAACAAACACTAGCTCACCTTACAAGAAACACACTCTGCTTTTGAGAAAAGAGCACTCTTCTATTCTACTGTGTTTCCTATAGGGCCTGAACAGTGAGCTTGCTCATTACAAAAAAACTGTGCTTCCTACACACAGGGGCCATATCTACTTCAACTCTGCTTAGGAAACTGACAAGAACAGTAGCTTCTCTTCTGTCCAATACACTGTTCTTGCTAAAAACAGATGCGAGTGCTATTTGCACTGTGTATGGCAATGGGAGCACAATAGTGACTCTTCTTACCAGAAAACAACTCTTGCTCATAGGACCAGAAACTGCAAGTGATTCAACTCCATTTCTGACTGGGAAACAAACACTAGCTCGCCTTACAAGAAACACACTCTGCTTTTGAGAAAATAGCACTCTTCTACTCTACAGTTTTTCCTATAGGGCCAGAACAGAGAGCTTGCTCAGTACAAAAGAACTGTGCTTAATACACACACGGGCCATATCTTCTTCAACTCTGCTTAGGAAACTGACAAGAACAGTAGCTTCTCTTCAGTCCAATGCACTGTACTTGCTGGGAACAGACGCGAATGCTATTTTCACTGTGTGGAAAATGGATTGCAATAGTGACTCCTCTTACCAGAAAACAACTCTTTCTCGTAGGACCAGAAACTGCATGATATTCAACTCCATTTCTGACAGGGAAACAAACACTAGCTCGCCTTACATGAAACACACTCTGCTTTTGAGAAAAGAGCACTCTTCTACTCTACTGTGTTTCCTATAGGGGCAGAACAGTGAGCTTGCTCAGAACAAAAGAACTGTGCTTCCTACACACACGGGCCATATCTACTACAACTCTAACTAGAACCTGACAAGAACAGTAGCATCTTTTCAGTCCAATTCACTGTACTTGCTGGGTACAGAAGTGAGTGCTACTTGCACAGTGTGGCAAATGGATCGCAATCGTGACTCATCTTACCAGAAAACCACTCTTGCTCATAGGACCAAAAACTGCATTAGATTTAACTCCCTTTCTGACTGGGAAACAAACACTACCTGGCCTTACAAGAAACACACTATGCTTTAGAGAAAAGAGCACTCTTCTACTCTACTGTGTTTCCTATAGGGCCAGAACAGTGAGCTTGCTCAGTACAAAAAAACAGTGCTTCCTACACACACGGGCCATATCTACTTCAACTCTACTTATTAAACTGACAAGAAAAGTAGCTTCTCTTCCGTCCAATACACTGTACTTGCTGGGAACAGATGCGAGTGCTATTTGCACTGTGTATGGCAATGGGAGCGCAATAGTGACTCTTCTTACCAGAAAACAACTCTTGCTCATAGGACCAGAAACAGCATGTGATTCAACTCCATTTCTGACTGGGAAACAAACACTAGCTCACCTTACAAGAAACACACTCTGCTTTTGAGAAAAGAGCACTCTTCTACTCTACTGTGTTTCCTATAGGGTCAGAACAGTGAGCTTGCTCAGAAAAAATGAGCTGTGCTTCCTACACACACGGGCCATATCTACTTCCACTATGCTTAGGAAACTGACAAGAACAGTAGCTTCTCTTCAGTCCAATACACTGTACTTCCTGGGAACAGACGTGAGTGCTACTTGCACTGTGTGTGGCAATGGGAAAGCAATCGTGACTCTTCTTACCAGAAAACAACTCTTGCTCATAGGACCAGAAACTGCATGTGACTAAACTCTATTTCTGACTGGGAAACAAACACTAGCTCGCCTAATGAGAAACACACTATGCTTTTGAGAAAAGAGCACCCATCTACTCTACTGTGTTTCCTATAGGTCCAGAACAGTGAGCTTGCTCAGAACAAAAGAACTGTGCTTCCTACACACGGGCCATATCTACTTCAACTCTGCTTCGGAAACTGACAAGGACAGTAGCTTCTCTTCAGTCCAATACACTGCACTGGCAGGGAACATACGCGAGTGCTCTTTGCACTGTGTATGGATATGGGAGCACAAAATTTACACCTCTTACGAGAAAACAACTCTTGATCGTAGGACCAGAAACTGCATTAGATTCAACTCCATTTCTGACTGGGAAACAAACACTAGCTCGCCTCACAAGAAACACACTCTGCTTTTGAGAAAAGAGCATTCTTCTACTCTACTGTGTTTTCTATAGGGGCAGAACAGTGAACTTGCTCAGAATAAAAGAACTGTGCTTCCTACACACGGGCCATATCTACTTCAACTCTACTTAGGAAACTGACAAGAACAGGAGCTTCTCTTCAGTCCAATACACTGTACTTGCTGGGAAGAGACATGAGTGCTATTTGCACTGTGTATGGCAATAGGAGCACAATAGTGACTCTTCTTACCAGAAAACAACTCTTGCTCGTAGGAATAAAAACAGCATGTGATTCCACTCCATTTCTGACTGGGAAACAAACACTAGCTCGCCTTACAAGAAACACACTCTGCTTTTGAGCAAAGAGCACTCTTCTACTCTACTGTGTTTCCTATAGGGCCAGAACAGTGAGCTTGCTCAGAATAAAAGAAATGTGCTTCCTAAACACACGGGCCATATCTACTGCAACTCTGCTTAGGAAACTGACAAGAACAGGAGCTTCTCTTCAGTCCAATACACTGTACTTGCTGAGAACAGACGCGAGTGCTATTTGCACTGTGTATGGCAATGGGAGCACAACAGTGACTCTTCTTACCAGAAAACAACTCTTGCTCTTGGAATAGAAACAGCATGTGATTCCACTCCATTTCTGACTGGGAAACAAACACTAGCTCGCCTTACAAGAAACACACTCTGCTTTTGAGAAAAGAGCACTCTTCTACTCTACTGTGTTTCCTATAGGGGCAGAACAGTGCGCTTGCTCAGAACAAAAGATCTGTGCTTCCTACACACACGGGCCATATCTACTTCAACTCTGCTTAGGAAACTGACAAGAACAGTAGGTTCTCTTCAGTCCAATACACTGTAATTGCTGGGAACAGACGTGAGTGCTATTTGCACTGTGTGGCAAATGGATCGCAATAGTGAATCTTTTTACCGGAAAACAACTCTTGCTCATACTACCAGAAACTGTATGTGATTCAACTCTATTTCTGACCTGGAAACAAACACTAGCTCGGCTTACAAGAAACACACTCTGCTTTTGAGAAAAGAGCACTCTTCTACTCTACTGTGTTTCCTATAGGGCCAGAACAGTGAGCTTGCTCAGAACAAAAGAACTGTGCTTCCTACACACACGGGCCACATCTACTTCAACTCTAGTTAGGAAACGGACAAGAACAGTAGCATCTCTTCAGTCCAATACACTGTACGTGCTGGGAACAGACACGAGTGCTATTTGCACTGTGTGGCAAATGGATCGCAATAGTGATTCTTCTTACCAGAAAACAACTCTTGCTCGTAGGACAAGAAACAGCATGTGATTCAACTCCATTTCTGACTGGGAGACAAACAATAGCTCGCCTTACAAAAAACACACTCTGCTTTTGAGAAAAGAGCACTCTTCTACTCTACTGTTTTTTCTATAGGGCCAGAACAGTAAGCTTGCTCTGAACAAAAGAACTGTGCTTCCTACACACACGGGCCATATCTCCTTCAACTCTGCTTAGGAAACTGACAAGAACAGGAGCTTCTCTTCAGTCCAATACACTGTACTTGCTGGGAAGAGACACGAGTGCTGTTTGCACTGTGTGGCAAATGGTTCGCAATAGTGAGTCTTTTTAGGGGAAAACAACTCTTGCTCATACGACCAGAAACTGTATGTGATTCAACTCTATTTCTGACCTGGAAACAAACACTAGCTCACCTTACAAGAAACACACTCTGCTTTTGAGAAAATAGCACTCTACTACTCTACTGTGTTTCCTATAGGGCCAGAACAGTGAGCTTGCTCAGAACAAAAGAACTGTGCTTCCTAAACACACGGGCCACATCTACTTCAACTCTACTTAGGAAACTGACAAGAACAGTAGCTTCTCTTCAGTCCAATACACTGTACTTGCTGGGAAGAGACATGAGTGCTATTTGCACTGTGTATCCAATGGGAGCACAATAGTGACTCTTCTTACCAGAAAACAACTCTTGCTCGTAGGAATAGAAACAGCATGTGATTCCACTCCATTTTTGACTGGGAAACAAACACTAGCTCGCCTTACAAGAAACACACTCTGCTTTTGAGAAAAGAGCACTCTGCTACCCTACTGTGTTTCCTATAGAGCCAGAACAGTGAGCTTGCTCAGAATAAAAGAACTGTGCTTCCTAAACACACGGGGAATATCTACTTCAACTCTGCTTAGGAAACTGACAAGAACAGTAACTTCTCTTCAGTCCAATACACTGTACTTGCTGAGAACAGACGCGAGTGCTATTTGTACTGTGTATGGCAATGGAGGCGCAATAGTGACTCTTCTTACCAGAAAACAGCTCTTGTTCGTAGGACCAGAAACTGCATGAGATTCAACTCCATTTCTGACTGGGAAACAAACACTAGCTCGTCTTACAAGAAACACACTCTGCTTTTGAGAAAAGAGCACTCATCTACTCTATTGTGTTTTCTATAGGGCCAGAACAGTGAGCTTGCTCAGTACAAAAACACTGTGTTTCCTACACACACGGGCCATATCTACTTCAACTCTGCTTAAGAAACTGACAAGAACAGTAGCTTCTCTTCAGTCCAATACACTGTACTTGCTGGAAACAGATGCGAGTGCCATTTGCACTGTGTATGGCAATGGGAGCGCAATAGTGACTCTTCTTACCAGAAAACAACTCTTGCTCATAGGACCAGAAACTGCAAGTGATTCAAATCCATTTCTGACAGGGAAACAAACACTAGCTCGCCTTACAGGAAACCCACTCTGCTTTTGAGAAAATAGCACTCTTCTACTCTACAGTGTTTCCTATAGGGCCAGAACAGTGAGCTTGCTCAGTACAAAAGAACTGTGCTTAATACACACACGGGCCATATCTACTTCAACTCTGCTTAGGGAACCTGACAAGAACAGTAGCTTCTCTTCAGTCCAATGCACTGTACTTGCTGGGAACAGACGCGAATGCTATTTTCACTGTGTGGCAGTTGGATCGCAATCTTGACTCATCTTACCAGAAAACAACTCTTGCTCATAGGACCAAAAACTACATTAGATTTAACTCCATTTCTGACTGGGAAACAAACACTAGCTGGCCTTACAAGAAACACACTATGCTTTAGAGAAAAGAGCACTCTTCCACTCTACTGTGTTTCCTATAGGGCCAGAACAGTGAGCTTGCTCAGTACAAAAAAACTGTGCTTCCTACACACATCGGCCATATCTACTTCAACTCTGCTTAGTAAACTGACAAGAAAAGTAGCTTCTCTTCCGTCCAATACACTGTACTTGCTGGGAAGAGATGCGAGTGCTATTTGCACTTTGTATGGCAATGGGAGCGCAATAGTGACTCTTCTTACCAGAAAACATCTCTTGCTCATAGGACCAGAAACTGCATGTGATTCAACTCTATTTCTGACTGGGAAACAAACACTAGCTCGCCTAATGAGAAACACACTCTGCTTTTGAGAAAAGAGCACTCATCTACTCTACTGTGTATCCTATAGTGCCAGAACAGTGAGCTTGCTCAGAACAAAAGAAATGTGCTTCCTACACCCACGGGCCATATCTACTTCAACTCTGCTTCGGAAACTGACAAGGACAGTAGCTTCTCTTCAGTCCAATACACTGCACTGGCAGGGAACATACGCGAGTGCTCTTTGCCATGTGTATGGATATGGAAGCACAAAATTTACACCTCTTACGAGAAAACAACTCTTGATCGTAGGACCAGAAACAGCATGTGATTCAACTCCATTTCTGACTGGGATACAAACTCTAGCTCGCCTCACAAGAAACACACTCTGCTTTTCAGAAAAGAGCATTCTTCTACTCTACTGTGTTTTCTATAGGGGCAGAACAGTGAGCTTGCTCAGAATAAAAGAACTGTGCTTCCTACACACACAGGCCATATCTACTTCAACTCTACTTAGGAAACTGACAAGAACAGTAGCATCTCTTCAGTCCAATACACTGTACTTGCTGGGAACAGACGTGAGTGCTATTTGCACTGTGTATGGAAATGGGAGCACAATAGTGACTCTTCTTACCAGAATACAACTCTTGCTAGTAGGACCAGAAACTGCATGAGATTCAACTCCATTTCTGACTGAGAAACATACACTAGCTCACCTTACAAGAAATACACTCTGCTTTTGAGAAAAGAGCACTCTTCTACTCTACTGTGTTTCCTACAGGGCCAGACCAGTGAGCTTGCTCTCAACAAAAGAACTGTGCTTCCTACACACGGGCCATATCTACTGCAACTCTGCTTAGGAAACTGACAAGAACAGGAGCTTCTCTTCAGTCCAATACACTGTACTTGCTGAGAACAGACGCGAGTGCTATTTGCACTGTGTATGGCAATGGGAGCACAACAGTGACTCTTCTTACCAGAAAACAACTCTTGCTCTTGGAATAGAAACAGCATGTGATTCCACTCCATTTCTGACTGGGAAACAAACACTAGCTCGCCTTACAAGAAACACACTCTGCTTTTGAGAAAAGAGCACTCTTCTACTCTACTGTGTTTCCTATAGGGCCAGAACAGTGAGCTTGCTCAGAATAAAAGAAATGTGCTTCCTAAACACACGGGCCATATCTACTGCAACTCTGCTTAGGAAACTGACAAGAACAGGAGCTTCTCTTCAGTCCAATACACTGTACTTGCTGAGAACAGACGCGAGTGCTATTTGCACTGTGTATGGCAATGGGAGCACAACAGTGACTCTTCTTACCAGAAAACAACTCTTGCTCTTGGAATAGAAACAGCATGTGATTCCACTCCATTTCTGACTGGGAAACAAACACTAGCTCGCCTTACAAGAAACACACTCTGCTTTTGAGAAAAGAGCACTCTTCTACTCTACTGTGTTTCCTATAGGGGCAGAACAGTGAGCTTGCTCAGAACAAAAGATCTGTGCTTCCTACACACACGGGCCATATCTACTTCAACTCTGCTTAGGAAACTGACAAGAACAGTAGGTTCTCTTCAGTCCAGTACACTGTAATTCCTGGGAACAGACGTGAGTGCTATTTGCACTGTGTGGCAAATGGATCGCAATAGTGAATCTTTTTACCGGAAAACAACTCTTGCTCATACTACCAGAAACTGTATCTGATTCAACTCTATTTCTGACCTGGAAACAAACACTAGCTCGGCTTACAAGAAACACACTCTGCTTTTGAGAAAAGAGCACTCTTCTACTCTACTGTGTTTCCTATAGGGCCAGAACAGTGAGCTTGCTCAGAACAAAAAAACTGTGCTTCCTACACCCACGGGCCACATCTACTTCAACTCTAGTTAGGAAACGGACAAGAACAGTAGCATCTCTTCAGTCCAATACACTGTACTTGCTGGGAACAGACGCGAGTGCTATTTGCACTTTGTGGTAAATGGATCGCAATAGTGATTCTTCTTACCAGAAAACAACTCTTGCTCGTAGGACCAGAAACAGCATGTGATTCAACTCCATTTCTGACTGGGAGACAAACAATAGCTCGCCTTACAAGAAACACACTCTGCTTTTGAGAAAAGAGCACTCTTCTACTCTACTGTTTTTTCTATAGGGCCAGAACAGTAAGCTTGCTCTGAACAAAAGAACTGTGCTTCCTACACACACGGGCCATATCTCCTTCAACTCTGCTTAGGAAACTGACAAGAACAGGAGCTTCTCTTCAGTCCAATACACTGTACTTGCTGGGAAGAGACACGAGTGCTGTTTGCACTGTGTGGCAAATGGTTCGCAATAGTGAGTCTTTTTAGGGGAAAACAACTCTTGCTCATACGACCAGAAACTGTATGTGATTCAACTCTATTTCTGACCTGGAAACAAACACTAGCTCGCCTTACAAGAAACACACTCTGCTTTTGAGAAAATAGCACTCTACTACTCTACTGTTTTTCCTATAGAGCCAGAACAGTGAGCTTGCTCAGAACAAAAGAACTGTGCTTCCTACACACACGGGCCACATCTACTTCAACTCTAGTTAGGAAACGGACAAGAAGGTAGCATCTCTTCAGTCCAATACACTGTACTTGCTGGGAAGAGACACGAGTGCTGTTTGCACTGTGTATGGGAATGGGAGCACAGTAGTGACTCTTCTTACCAGAAAACAACTCTTGCTCGTAAGACCAGAAACTGCATGAGATTCAACCCCATTTCTGACTGGGAAACAAACACTAGCTCGTCTTACAAGAAACACACTCTGCTTTTGATAAAAGAGCACTCATCTACTCTATTGTGTTTTCCACAGGGCCAGAACAGTGAGCTTGCTCAGTACAAAAACACTGTGCTTCCTACACACACGGGCCATATCTACTTCAACTC
The DNA here is from genome assembly GCF_949786415.1 of Peromyscus eremicus. NCBI lineage: Eukaryota > Metazoa > Chordata > Mammalia > Rodentia > Cricetidae > Peromyscus > Peromyscus eremicus. The sequence goes on from NW_026736516.1 coordinate 55,454, forward strand.
TGCTTAGGAAACTTACAAGAACAGTAGGTTCTCTTCAGTCCAATACACTGTAATTGCTGGGAACAGACGTGAGTGCTATTTGCACTGTGTGGCAAATGGATCACAATAGTGAGTCTTTTTACCGGAAAACAAATCTTGCTCATACGACCAGAAACTGTATGTGATTCAACTCTATTTCTGACCTGGAAACAAACACTAGCTCGCCTTACAAGAAACACACTCTGCTTTTGAGAAAAGAGCACTCTTCTACTCTACTGTGTTTCCTATAGGGCCAGAACAGTGAGCTTGCTCAGAACAAAAGAACTGTGCTTCCTACACACATGGGCCACATCTACTTCAACTCTAGTTAGGAAACGGACAAGAAGGTAGCATCTCTTCAGTCCAATACACTGTACTTGCTGGGAACAGACGCCAGTGCTATTTGCACTGTGTATGGCAATGGGAGCACAACAGTGACTCTTATTACCAGAAAACAACTCTTGCTCGTAGGAATAGAAACACCATGTGATTCCACTCCATTTCTGACTGGGAAACAAACACTAGCATGCCTTACAAGAAACACACTCTGCTTTTGAGAAATGAGCACTCTTCTACTCTACTGTCTTTCCTATAGGGCCAGAACAGTGAGCTTGCTCAGAGTAAAAGAACTGTGCTTCCTAAACACACAGGCCATATCTACTACAACTCTGCTTAGGAAACTGACAAGAACAGTAGCTTCTCTTCAGTCCAATACACTGTACTTGCTGAGAACAGAGGCGAGTGCTATTTGTACTGTGTATGGCAATGGAGGCGCAATAGTGACTCATCTTACCAGAAAACAACTCTTGCTCGTAGGACCAGAAACTGCATGCGATTAATCTCCATTTCTGACTGGGAAACAAACACTAGCTCGCCTAACGAGAACCACACTCTGCTTTTGAGAAAAGAGCACTCAATACTCTATTGTGTTTTCTGTAGGGCCAGAACAGTGAGCTTGCGCAGTACAAAAACACTATGCTTCCTACACACGGGCCATATCGAATTCAACTCTGCTTAGGAAACTGACAAGAACGGGAGCTTCTCTTCAGTCCAATACACTGTACTTGCTGGGAACAGACACGAGTGCTAATTGCACTGTGTATGGCAATGGGAGCACAACAGTGACTCTTCTTACCAGAAAACATCTCTTGCTCTTGGAATAGAAACAGCATGTGATTCCACTCCATTTCTGACTGGGAAACAAACGCTAGCTCGCCTTACAAGAAACACACTGTGCTTTTGAGAAAAGAGCACTCTGCTACCCTACTGTGTTTCCTATAGGGCCAGAAGAGTGAGCTTGCTCAGAATAAAAGAACTGTGCTTCCTAAACACACGGGGAATATCTACTTCAACTCTGCTTAGGAAACTGACAAGAACAGTAACTTCTCTTCAGTCCAATACACTGTACTTGCTGAGAACAGGCGCGAGTGCTATTTGTACTGTGTATTGCAATGGAGGCGCAATAGTGACTCTTCTTACCAGAAAACAGCTCTTGTTCGTAGGACCAGAAACTGCATGAGATTCAACTCCATTTCTGACTGGGAAACAAACACTAGCTCGTCTTACAAGAAACACACTCTGCTTTTGAGAAAAGAGCACTCATCTACTCTATTGTGTTTTCTATAGGACCAGAACAGTGAGCTTGCTCAGTACAAAAACACTGTGTTTCCTACACACACGGGTCATATCTACTTCAACTCTGCTTAGGAAACTCACAAGAACAGTAGCTTCTCTTCAGTCCAATACACTGTACTTGCTGGAAACAGATGCGAGTGCTATTTGCACTGTGTATGGCAATGGGAGCGCAATAGTGACTCTTCTTACCAGAAAACAACTCTTGCTCATAGGACCAGAAACTGCAAGTGATTCAACTCCATTTCTGACAGGGAAACAAACACTAGCTCGCCTTACAGGAAACCCACTCTGCTTTTGAGAAAATAGCACTCTTTTACTCTACAGTGTTTCCTATAGGGCCAGAACAGTGAGCTTGCTCAGTACAAAAGAACTGTGCTTAATACACACACGGCCATATCTACTTCAACTCTGCTTAGGAAACTGACAACAACAGTAGCTTCTCTTCAGTCCAATGCACTGTACTTGCTGGGAACAGACGCGAATGCTATTTTCACTGTGTGGCAAATGGATCGCAATAGTGACTCCTCCTACCAGAAAACAACCCTTTCTCGTAGGACCAGAAACTGCATGATATTCAACTCCATTTCTGACAGGGAAACAAACACTAGCTCGCCTTACATGAAACACACTCTGCTTTTGAGAAAAGAGCACTCTTCTACTCTACTTTGTCTCCCATAGGGCCCGAACAGTGAGCTTGCTCAGAACAAAAGAACTGTGCTTCCTACACACACGGGCCATATCTACTACAACTCTACCTAGAACCTGAAAAGAACAGTAGCATCTCTTCAGTCCAATTCACTGTACTTGCTGGGTACAGAAGTGAGCGCTACTTGCACGGTGTGGCAAATGGATCGCAATCGTGACTCATCTTACCAGAAAACAACTCTTGCTCATAGGACCAAAAACTACATTAGATTTAACTCCATTTCTGACTGGGAAACAAACACTAGCTGGCCTTACAAGAAACACACTATGCTTTAGAGAAAAGAGCACTCTTCTACTCTACTGTGTTTCCTATAGGGCCAGAACAGTGAGCTTGCTCAGTACAAAAAAACTGTGCTTCCTACACACATGGGCCATATCTACTTCAACTCTGCTTAGTAAACTGACAAGAAAAGTAGCTTCTCTTCCGTCCAATACACTGTACTTGCTGGGAACAGATGCGAGTGCTATTTGCACTTTGTATGGCAATGGGAGCGCAATAGTGACTCTTCTTACCAGAAAACATCTCTTGCTCATAGGACCAGAAACTGCATGTGATTCAACTCTATTTCTGACTGGGAAACAAACACTAGCTCGCCTAATGAGAAACACACTCTGCTTTTGAGAAAAGAGCACTCATCTACTCTACTGTGTTTCCTATAGTGCCAGAACAGTGAGCTTGCTCAGAACAAAAGAACTGTGCTTCCTACACACACGGGCCATATCTACTTCAACTCTGCTTCGGAAACTGACAAGGACAGTAGCTTCTCTTCAGTCCAATACACTGCACTGGCAGGGAACATACGCGAGTGCTCTTTGCCATGTGTATGGATATGGAAGCACAAAATTTACACCTCTTACGAGAAAACAACTCTTGATCGTAGGACCAGAAACTGCATTAGATTCAACTCCATTTCTGACTAGGAAACAAAAACTAGCTTGCCGCACAAGAAACACACTCTGCTTTTGAGAAAAGAGCATTCTTCTACTCTACTGTGTTTCCTATAGGGGCAGAACAGTGAGCATTCCATTCTCAGAATAAAAGAACTGTGCTTCCTATACACACAGGCCATATCTACTGCAACTCTACTTAGGAAACTGACAAGAACAGTAGCATCTCTTCAGTCCAATACACAGTACTTGCTGGGAACAGACGTAAGTCCTATTTGCACTGTGTGGCAAATGGTTCGCAATAGTCACTCTTCTTACCAGAAAACAACTCTTGCTCATAGCACCAGAAACTGCATGCGATTCAACTCCATTTCTGACTTGGAAACAAACACTAGCTCGCCTTACAAGAAACACACTCTGCTTTTGAGAAAAGAGCACTCTTCTACTTTACTGTATTTCCTATAGGGCCAGAACAGTGAGCTTGCTCAGTACAAAAACACTGTGCTTCCTACACACGGGCCATATCTACTTCAACTCTGCTTAGGAAACTGACAAGAACAGTAGCTTCTCTTCAGTCCAATACACTGTACTTGCTGGGAACCAACGCGAGTGCTATTTGCACTGTTTATGGCAATGGGAGCACAATAGTGACTCTTCTTACCAGAAAACAACTCTTGCTCATAGGAACAGAAACTGCAAGTGATTCAACTCCATTTCTGACAGGGAAACAAACACTAGCTCGCCTTACAAGAAACACTCTCTACTTTTGAGAAAAGAGCACTCTTCTACTCTACTGTGTTTCCTATAGGGGCAGAACAGTGAGCTTGCTCAGAATAAAAGAACTGTGCTTCCTACACACACGGGCCATATTTACTCAACTCTGCTTAGGAAACTGACAAGAACAGTAGCTTCTCTTCAGTCCAATACACTGTACTTGCTGGAAACAGACGAGAGTGCTATTTGCACTGTGTGGCAAATGGATCGCCATAGTGACTCTTCTTACCCAGAAAACAACTGTTGCTCATACGACCAGAAACTGTCTGTGATTCAACTCTATTTCTGACTGGAAATCAAACACTAGCTCCCCTTACAAGAAACACACTCTTCTTTTGAGAAAAGAAAACTCTTCTACTCTACTGAGTTTCCTATAGGTCCAGAACAGTGTGCTTGCTCAAAACAAAAGAACTGTGCTTCCTACACACAGGGGCCATATCTACTTCAACTCTACTTAGGAAACTGACAAGAACAGTAGCATCTCTTCAGTCCAATAGACTGTACTTGCTCGGTACAGTCGTGAGTGCTATTTGCACTGTGTGGCAAATGGATCACAATAGTGACTCTTCTTACCTGAAAACAACTCTTGCTCGTAGGACCAGAAACTGCATTAGATTCAAGTCCATTTCTGACTGGGAAACAAACACTAGCTTGCCTTACAAGAAACACACTCTGCTTTTGAGAAAAGAGCACTCTTCTACTCTACTGTGTTTCCTATAGGGCCAGAACAGTGAGCTTGCTCAGAACAAAAGAACTGTGCTTCCTACACACACTGGCCATGTCTATTTCCACTCTGCTTAGGAAACTGAGAAGAACAGGAGCTTCTCTTCAGTCTAATACACTTTACTTGCTGGAAACAGACATGAGTGCTATTTGCACTGTGTGGCAAATGGATCGCAATAGTGATTCTTTTTACCATAAAACAACTATTGCTCGTTGGAACAAAAACAGCATGTGATTCAACTCCATTTCTGACTGGGAAACAAACACTAGCTCGCGTTAAAAGAAACACACTCTGCTTTTGAGAAAAGAGCACTCTTCTACTCTACTGTGTTTCTTGTAGGGCCAGAACAGTGAGCTTGCTCTGAACAAAAGAACTGTGCTTCCTACACACACGGGCCATATCTACTTCAACTCTGCTTAGGAAACTGACAAGAACAGTAGCTTCTCTTCAGTCCAATACACTGTACTAGCTGGGAACAGACGCGAGTGCTATTTGCACTGTGTGTGGCAATGGGAGCACAATAGTGACTCTTCTTACCAGAAAACAACTCTGTCTCGTAGGAATAGAAACAGCATGTGATTCCACTCCATTTCTGACTGGGAAAAAAACACTAGCTCGCCTTACAAGAAACACACTCTGCTTTTGAGAAAAGAGGACTCTTTTACTCTACTGTGTTTCCTATAGGGCCAGAACAGTGAGCTTGCTCAGAATAAAGGAACTGTGCTTCCTAAACACAAGGGCCATATCTACTACAACTCTGCCTAGGAAACTGACAAGAACAGTAGGTTCCCTTCAGTCCAATACACTGTACTTGCTGAGAACAGACGCGAGTGCTATTTGTACTGTGTATGGTAACGGAGGCGCAATAGTGACTCTTCTTACCAGAAAACAACTCTTGCTCGTAGGACCAGAAACTGCATGAGATTCAACTGCATTTCTGACTGGGAAACAAACACTAGCTCACCTTACAAGAAACACACTCTGCTTTTGAGAAAAGAGCACTCATCTACTCTATTGTGTTTTCTAAAGGGCCGAAACAGTGAGCTTGCTCTGTACAAAAACAATGTGCTTCCTACACACACGGGCAATATCTACTTCAACTCGGCTTAGGAAACTGACAAGAACAGTAGCTTCTCTTCCGTCCAATACACTGTACTTGCTGGGAACAGACGCGAGTGCTATTTGCACTGTGTGTCAAATGGATCGCAATAGTGACTCTTCTTACCAGAAAAAAACTCTTACTCGTAGGACCAGTAACTGCATTAGAATCAACTCCATTTCTGACTGGGAAACAAACACTAGCTCGCGTTACAAGAAACACACTCTGCTTTTGAGAAAAGAGCACTCTAATACTCTACTGTGTTTCCTATAGGGCCAGAACAGTAAGCTTGCTCAGAACAAAAGAACTTTGCTTCCTACACACACGGGCCACATCTACTTCAACTCTAGTTAGGCAACGGAGAAGAACAGTAGCATCTCTTCAGTCCAATACACTGTACTTGCTGGGAACAGACGCGAGTGCTATTTGCACTGTAGGGCAAATGGATCGCAATAGTGATTCTTCTTACCAGAAAACAACTCTTGCTTGTAGGACCAGAAACAGCATGTGATTCACCTCCATTTCTGACTGGGAAACAAACACTAGCTCGCCTTACAAGAAACACACTCTGGTTTTGAGAAAAGAGCACTCTTCTACTCTACTGTGTTTCTTGTAGGGCCAGAACAGTGAGCTTGCTCTGAACAAAAGAACTGTGCTTCCTACACAAACGGGCCATATCTACCTGAAATCTGCTTAGGAAACTGACAAGAACAGGAGCTTCTCTTCAGTCCAATACACTGTACTTGCTGGGAACACATGCGAGTGCTATTTGCACTGTGTATGGCAATGGAGGCGCAATAGTGACTCTTCTTACCAGAAAACAACTCTTGCTCGTAGGACCAGAAACTGCATGAGATTCCACTCCATTTCTGACTGGGAAACAAACACTAGCTCGCCTTACAAGAAACACTCTCTGCTTTTGAGAAAAGAGCACTCATCAACTCTATTGTGTTTTCTATAGGGCCAGAACAGTGAGCTTGCTCAGTACAAAAACACTGTGCTTCCTACACACACGGGCCATATCTACTTCAACTCTGCTTAGGAAACTGACGGGAACAGTAGCTTCTCTTCAGTCCAATACACGGTACTTGCTGGGAACAGACGCGAGTGCTATTTGCACTGTGTATGGCAATGGGAGCACAACAGTGACTCTTTTTACCCGAAAAAAAACTCTTGCTCTTGGAATAGAAACAGCATGTGATTCCACTCCATTTCTGACTGGGAAACAAACACTAGCTCCCCATTGCAAGAAACACACTCTGCTTTTGAGAAAAGAGCACTCTTCTACTCTACTGTGTTTCCTATAGGGCCAGAACAGTGAGCTTGCTCAGAACAAACGATCTGTGCTTCCTACACACACGGGCCATATCTACTTCAACTCTGCTTAGGAAACTGACAAGAACAGTAGGTTCTCTTCAGTCCAATACACTGTACTTGCTGGGAACAGACGTGAGTGCTATTTGCACTGTGTGGCAAATCGATCGCAATAGTGAGTCTTCTTACCAGAAAACAACTCTTGCTCATACGACGAGAAACTGTATGTGATTCAACTCTATTTCTGACCTGGAAACAAACACTAGCTCGCCTTACAAGAAACACACTCTGCTTTTGAGGAAAGAGCACTCTTCTACTCTACTGTGTTTCCTATAGGGCCAGAACAGTGAGCTTGCTCAGAACAAAAGAACTGTGCTTCCTACACACACGGGCCACATCTACTTCAACTCTACTTAGGAAACGGACAAGAAGGTAGCATCTCTTCAGTCCAATACACTGTACTTGCTGGGTACAGACGTGAGTGCTATTTGCACTGTGTGGCAAATGGATCGCAATAGTGACTCTTCTTACCAGAAAACAACTCTTGCTCGTAGGAACAGAAACTGCATTAGATTCAACTCCATTTCTGACTGGGAAACAAACACTAGCTCGCCTTACAAGAAACACACTCTGCTTTTGAGAAAAGAGCACTCTTCTACTCTACTGTGTTTCCCATAGGGCCAGAACAGTGTGCTTGCTTAGAACAAAAGAACTGTGCTTCCTACACACACGGGCCATATCTACTTCAACTCTACTTAGGAAACTGACAAGAACAGTAGCATCTCTTCATTCCAATACACTGAACTTGCTGGGAACAGACGTAAGTGCTATTTGCACTGTATGGCAAATGGATCACAATAGTCACTCTTCTTACCAGGAAACAACTCTTGCTCGTAAGACCAGAAACTGCATGAGATTCAACTCCATATCTGACTGGTAAACAAACACTTGCTCGCCTTACAAGAAACACACTCTAATTTTGAGAAAAGAGTACTCTTCTATTCTACTGTGTTTTCTATAGGGCCAGAACAGTGAGCTTGCTCAGTACAAAAACACTGTGCTTCCTACACACACGGGCCATATCTACTTCAACTCTGCTTAGGAAACTGACAAGAACAGTAGCTTCTCTTCCGTCCAATACACTGTACTTGCTGGGAACAGACGCGAGTGCTATTTGCACTGTGTGTCAAATGTATCGCAATAGTGACTCTTCTTACCAGAAAAAAACTCTTGCTCGTAGGACCATAAACTGCATTTGATTCAACTCCATTTCTGACTGGGAAACAAACACTAGCTCGCGTTAAAAGAAACACACTCTGCTTTTGAGAAAAGAGCACTCTTCTACTCTACTGTGTTTCCTATAGAGCCAAAACAGTGAGCTTGCTCAGAAAAAATGAGCTGTGCTTCCTACACACACGGGCCATATCTACTTCCCCTATGCTTAGGAAACTGACAAGAACAGTAGCTTCTCTTCCGTCCAATACACTGTACTTGCTGGGAACAGACGCGAGTGCTATTTGCACTGTGTATGGCAATGGTAGCACAATAGTGACTCTTCATACCAGAAAACAACTCTTGCTCATAGGAACAGAAACTGAAAGTGATTCAACTCCATTTCTGACAGGGAAACAAACACTCGCTCGCCTTACAAGAAACACACTCTACTTTTGAGAAAAGAGCACTCATCTACTCTACTGTGTTTTCTATAGGGCCAGAACAGTGAGCTTGCTCAGTACAAAAACACTGTGCTTCCTACACACACGGGCCATATCTACTTCAACTGTGCTTAGGAAACTGACAAGAACAGTAGCTTCTCTTCAGTCCAATACACTGTACTTGCTGGGAACAGACGCGAGTGCTATTTGCACTGTGTATGGCAATGGGAGCACAACAGTGACTCTTCTTACCCAAAAACAACTCTTGCTCTTGGAATAGAAACAGCATGTGATTCCACTCCATTTCTGACTGGGAAACAAACACTAGCTCCCCATTGCAAGAAACACACTCTGCTTTTGAGAAAAGAGCACTCTTCTACTCTACTGGGTTTCCTATAGGAGCAGAACAGTGAGCTTGCTCTGAACAAACGATCTGTGCTTCCTACACACACGGGCCATATCTACTTCAACTCTGCTTAGGAAACTGACAAGAACAGTAGGTTCTCTTCAGTCCAATACACTGTAATTGCTGGGAACAGACGTGAGTGCTATTTGCACTGTGTGGCAAATCGATCGCAATAGTGAGTCTTCTTACCAGAAAACAACTCTTGCTCATACGACCAGAAACTGTATGTGATTCAACTCTATTTCTGACCTAGAAACAAATACTACCTCGCCTTACAAGAAACACACTCTGCTTTTGAGAAAAGAGCACTCTTCTACTCTACTGTGTTTCCTATAGGGCCAGAACAGTGAGCTTGCTCAGAACAAAAGAACTGTGCTTCCTACACACACGGGCCACATCTACTTCAACTCTACTTAGGAAACTGACAAGAAAAGTAGCTCCTATTCAGTCCAATACACTGTACATGCTGTGAAAGAAGCGAGTGCTATTTGCACTGTGTGGCAAATGGATCACAATAGTGACTCTTCTTACCAGAAAACAACTCTTGCTCGTAAGACCAGAAACTGCATTAGATTCAACTCCATTTCTGACTGGGAAACAAACACTAGCTCGCCTTACAAGAAAGACACTCTGCTTTTGAGCAAAGACCACTCTTCTCCTCTACTGTGTTTCCTATAGGGCCAGAACAGTGTGCTTGCTCAGAACAAAAGAACTGTACTTCCTATACACACGAGCCATATCTACTTCAACTCTACTTAGGAAACTGACAAGAACAGTAGCATCTCTTCAGTCCAATACACTGAACTTGCTGGGAACAGACGTAAGTGCTATTTGCACTGTATGGCAAATGGATCGCAATAGTCACTCTTCTTACCAGAAAACAACTCTTGCTCGTAGGACCAGAAACTTCATGTGATTCAACTCCTTTTAGAACTGGGAAACAAACGCTAGCTCGCCTTACAAGAAACACACTCTGCTTTTGAGAAAAGAGCACTCTTCTACTCTACTGTGTTTCCTATGGGTTCCGAACAGTGAGCTTGCTCAGAACAAAAGAACTGTGCTTCCTACACACACGGCCATATCTAGGTCAAGTCTGCTTAGGAACCCTACAAGAACAGTACATCCTCTTCAGTCCAATACACTGTACTTGCTGGGAACAGACGCCAGTGCTATTTGTCCTGTGTATGGCAATGGCAGCGCAATAGTGACTCTTCTTACCAGAAAACAACTCTTGCTCATAGGACCAGAAACTGCATGGGATTCAACTCCATTTAGGACTGTGAAACAAACGCTAGCTCGCCTTACAAGAAACACACTCTGCTTTAGAGAAAAGAGCACTCTTCTACTCTACTGTGTTTCCTATGGGGTCCAAACAGGGAGCTTGCTCAGAACAAAAGAACTGTGCTTCCTACACACACGGCCATATCTAGTTCAACTCTGCTTAGGAAACTCACAAGAACAGTAGCACCTATTCAGTCCAATACACTGTCCTTGCTGAGAACAGACGCGAGTGCTATTTGCACTGTGTATGGAAATGGGAGCACAATAGTGACGTTCCTTACCAGAAAACAACTCTTGTTCGTAGGACAAGAAACTGCATGTGATTCAACTCCATTTAGGACTAGGAAACAAACGCTAGCTCGCCTCACAAGAAACACACTCTGCTTTAGAGAAAAGAGCACTCTTCTACTCTACTGTGTTTCCTATAGGTCCAGAACAGTGAGCTTGCTCAGAACATAAGAACTGTGCTTCCTACACACACGGGCCATATCTAGTTCAAATCTGCTAGGGAAACTTACAAGAACATTAGCTCCTCTTCAGTCCGATACACTGTACTTGCTGGGAACAGATGCGAGTGCTATTTGCACTGTGTATGGCAATAAAAGCGCAATAGTGACTTTCTTACCAGAAACAACTTTTGCTCGTAGGTCCAGAAACTGCATGTGATTCCACTCCATTTAGGACTGGGAAACAAACGCTAGCTCGCCTTACAAGAAACACACTGTGCTTTAGGGAAAAGAGCACTCTTCTACTCTACTGTTTTTCCTATGGGGTCCAAACAGTGAGCATGCTCAGAACATAAGAACTGTGCTTCCTACACACACGGGCCATATCTAGTTCAACACTGCTTAGGAAACTGACAAGAACAGTAGCTCCTCTTCAGTCCGATACACTGTACTTGCTGGGAACAGATGCGAGTGCTATTTGCACTGTGTGTGGCAATGAAAGCGCAATAGTGACTTTCTTACCAGAAAACAATTCTTGCTCGTAGGACCAGAAACTGCATGTGATTCCACTCCATTTAGGACTGGGAAACAAACGCTAGCTCGCCTTACAAGAAACACACTCTGCTTTAGGGAAAAGAGCACTCTTCTACTCTACTGTGTTTCCTACGGGTTCCAAACAGTGAGCTTGCTCAGAAAAAAAGAACTGTGCTTACTACACACACGGACCATATCTATTTCAACTCTGCTTAGGAAACTGACAAGAACAGTAGCTCCTATTCAATCCAATACACTGTACTTGCTGGGAAAAGACGCGAGGGCTATTTGCCTTGTGTAGGGCAATGGGAGTGCAATAGTGACTTTCCTTACCAGAAAACAACTCTTGTTCGTAGTACCAGAAACAGCATGTGATTCAACTCCATTTAGGACTAGGAAACAAATGCTAGCTCGCCTTACAAAAACACACTCTGCTTTAGAGAAAAGAGCACTCTTCTACTCTACTGTGTTTCCTATAGGGCCAGAACAGTGAGCTTGCTCAGAACATAAGAACTCTGCTTGCTACACACATGGGCCATATCTAGTTCAACTCTGCTTAGGAAACTGACAAGAACAGTAGCTCCTCTTCAGTCCGATACACTGTACTTGCTGGGAACAGACCCGAGAGCTATTTCCACTGTGTATGGCAAGGGGAGCACAATAGTGACTTTCCTTACCAGAAAACAACTCTTGCTCATAGGACCAGAAACTGCATGTGATTCAACTCCATTTAGGACTGGGAAACAAATGCTAGCTCGCCTTACAAGAAACACACTCTGCTTTTGAGAAAAGAGCACTCTTCTACTCTACTGTGTTTCTTATAGGGCCAGAAGAGTGAGCTTG
>NW_026736517.1:0-67702 GCF_949786415.1 Peromyscus eremicus
ATAGCACTTGTGTCTGTTCCCAGCTAGTGCAGTGTATTGGACTGAAGAGAAGCTACTGTTCTTGTCAGTTTCCTAAGCAGAGTTGAACTAGATATGCCCCGGGTGTGTAGGAAGCACAGTTCTTTTGTTCTGAGCAAGCTCACTGTTCTGGCCCTATAGGAAACACAGGAGAGTAGAAGAGTGCTGTTTTCTCAAAAGCAGAGTGTGTTTCTTGTAAGGCGAGCTAGCGTTTGTTTCCCAGTCCTAAACGGAGTTGAATCCCATGCAGTTTCTGGTCCTACGAGCAAGAGTTGTTTTCTGCTAAGAAGAGTCACTGTTGCGCTCCCATTGCCATACACAGTGCAAATAGCACTTGCGTCTGTTCCCAGCAAGTGCAGTGTATTGGACTGAAGAGAAGCTACTGTTCTTGTCAGTTTCCTAAGCAGAGTTGAACTAGATATGCCCCGTGTGTGTAGGAAGCACAGTTCTTTTGTTCTGAGCAAGCTCACTGTTCTAGCCCTGCAGGAAACACAGGAGAGTAGAAGAGTGCTGTTTTCTCAAAAGCAGAGTGTGTTTCTTGTAAGGCGAGCTAGCGTTTGTTTCCCAGTCCTAAACGGAGTTGAATCCCATGCAGTTTCTGGTCCTACGAGCAAGAGTTGTTTTCTGCTAAGAAGAGTCACTATTGCGCTGCCTTTGCCATACACAGTGCAAATAGCACTTGCGTCTGTTCCCAGCAAGTGCAGTGTATTGGACTGAAGAGAAGCTACTGTTCTTGTCAGTTTCCTAAGCAGAGTTGAACTAGATATGCCCCGTGTGTGTAGGAAGCACAGTTCTTTTGTTCTGAGCAAGCTCACTGTTCTGGCCCTATAGGAAACACAGGAGAGTAGAAGAGTGCTGTTTTCTCAAAAGCAGAGTGTGTTTCTTGTAAGGCGAGTTTAGCGTTTGTTTCCCAGTCCTAAACGGAGTTGAATCCCATGCAGTTTCTGGTCCTAAGAGCAAGAGTTGTTTTCTGCTAAGAAGAGTCACTATTGCGCTCCCTTTGCCATACACAGTGCAAATAGCACTTGCGTCTGTTCCCAGCAAGTGCAGTGTATTGGACTGAAGAGAAGCTACTGTTCTTGTCAGTTTCCTAAGCAGAGTTGAACTAGATATGCCCCGTGTGTGTAGGAAGCACAGTTCTTTTGTTCTGAGCAAGCTCACTGTTCTGGCCCTAAAGGAAACACAGGAGAGTAGAAGAGTGCTGTTTTCTCAAAAGCAGAGTGTGTTTCTTGTAAGGCGAGCTAGCGTTTGTTTCCCAGTCCTAAACGGAGTTGAATCCCATGCAGTTTCTGGTCCTACGAGCAAGAGTTGTTTTCTGCTAAGAAGAGTCACTGTTGCGCTCCCATTGCCATACACAGTGCAAATAGCACTTGCCTCTGTTCCCAGCAAGTGCAGTGTATTGGACTGAAGAGAAGCTACTGTTCTTGTCAGTTTCCTAAGCAGAGTTGAACTAGATATGCCCCGTGTGTGTAGGAAGCACAGTTCTTTTGTTCTGAGCAAGCTCACTGTTCTGGACCTATAGGAAACACAGGAGAGTAGAAGAGTGCTGTTTTCTCAAAAGCAGAGTGTTTTTCTTGTAAGGCGAGCTAGCGTTTGTTTCCCAGTCCTAAACGGAGTTGAATCCCATGCAGTTTCTGGTCCTACGAGCAAGAGTTGTTTTCTGCTAAGAAGAGTCACTATTGTGCTGCCTTTGCCATACACAGTGCAAATAGCACTTGCGTCTGTTCCCAGCAAGTGCAGTGTATTGGACTGAAGAGAAGCTACTGTTCTTGTCAGTTTCCTAAGCAGAGTTGAACTAGATATGCCCCATGTATGTAGGAAGCACAGTTCTTTTGTTCTGAGCAAGCTCACTGTTCTGGCCCTATAGGAAACACAGGAGAGTAGAAGACTACTGTTTTCTCAAAAGCAGAGTGTGTTTCTTGTAAGGCGAGCTAGCGTTTGTTTCCCAGTCCTAAACGGAGTTGAATCCCATGCAGTTTCTGGTCCTACGAGCAAGAGTTGTTTTCTGCTAAGAAGAGTCACTATTGTGCTCCCATTGCCATTCACAGTGCAAATAGCACTTGCGTCTGTTCCCAGCAAGTGCAGTGTATTGGACTGAAGAGAAGCTACTGTTCTTGTCAGTTTCCTAAGCCAAGTTGAACTAGATATGCCCCGTGTGTAGGAAGCACAGTTCTTTTGTTCTGAGCAAGCACACTGTTCTGGCCCTATAGGAAACACAGGAGAGTAGAAGAGTGCTGTTTTCTCAAAAGCAGAGTGTGTTTCTTGTAAGGCGAGCTAGCGTTTGTTTCCCAGTCCTAAACGGAGTTGAATCCCATGCAGTTTCTGGTCCTACGAGCAAGAGTTGTTTTCTGCTAAGAAGAGTCACTGTTGCGCTCCCATTGCCATACACAGTGCAAATAGCACTTGTGTCTGTTCCCAGCTAGTGCAGTGTATTGGACTGAAGAGAAGCTACTGTTCTTGTCAGTTTCCTAAGCAGAGTTGAACTAGATATGCCCCGTGTGTGTAGGAAGCACAGTTCTTTTGTTCTGAGCAAGCTCACTGTTCTGGCCCTATAGGAAACACAGGAGAGTAGAAGAGTGCTGTTTTCTCAAAAGCAGAGTGTGTTTCTTGTAAGGCGAGCTAGCGTTTGTTTCCCAGTCCTAAACGGAGTTGAATCCCATGCAGTTTCTGGTCCTACGAGCAAGAGTTGTTTTCTGCTAAGAAGAGTCACTGTTGCGCTCCCATTGCCATACACAGTGCAAATAGCACTTGCGTATGTTCCCAGCAAGTGCAGTGTATTGGACTGAAGAGAAGCTACTGTTCTTGTCAGTTTCCTAAGCAGAGTTGAACTAGATATGCCCCGTGTGTGTAGGAAGCACAGTTCTTTTGTTCTGAGCAAGCTCACTGTTCTAGCCCTGCAGGAAACACAGGAGAGTAGAAGAGTGCTGTTTTCTCAAAAGCAGAGTGTGTTTCTTGTAAGGCGAGCTAGCGTTTGTTTCCCAGTCCTAAACGGAGTTGAATCCCATGCAGTTTCTGGTCCTACGAGCAAGAGTTGTTTTCTGCTAAGAAGAGTCACTATTGCGCTCCCATTGCCATACACAGTGCAAATAGCACTTGCGTCTGTTCCCAGCAAGTGCAGTGTATTGGACAGAAGAGAAGCTACTGTTCTTGTCAGTTTCCTAAGCAGAGTTGAACTAGATATGCCCCGTGTGTGTAGGAAGCACAGTTCTTTTGTTCTGAGCAAGCTCATTGTTCTGGCCCTATAGGAAACACAGGAGATTAGAAGAGTGCTGTTTTCTCAAAAGCAGAGTGTGTTTCTTGTAAGGCGAGCTAGCATTTGTTTCCCAGTCCTAAACGGAGTTGAATCCCATGCAGTTTCTGGTCCTACGAGCAAGAGTTGTTTTCTGCTAAGAAGAGTCACTATTGCGCTCCCATTGCAATACACAGTGCAAATAGCACTTGCGTCTGTTCCCAGCAAGTGCAGTGTATTGGACTAAAGAGAAGCTACTGTTCTTGTCAGTTTACTAAGCAGAGTTGAACTAGATATGCCCCGTGTGTGTAGGAAGCACAGTTCTTTTGTTCTGAGCAAGCTCATTGTTCTGGCCCTATAGGAAACACAGGAGAGTAGAAGAGTGCTGTTTTCTCAAAAGCAGAGTGTGTTTCTTGTAAGGCGAGCTAGCGTTTGTTTCCCAGTCCTAAATGGATTTGAATCCATGCAGTTTCTGGTCCTATGAGCAAGAGTTGTTTTCTGCTAAGAAGAGTCACTATTGCGCTCCCATTGCCATACACAGTGCAAATAGCACTTGCGTCTGTTCCCAGCAAGTGCAGTGTATTGGACTGAAGAGAAGCTACTGTTCTTGTCAGTTTCCTAAGCCGAGTTGAACTAGATATGCCCCGTGTGTGCAGGAAGCACAGTTCTTTTGTTCTGAGCAAGCACACTGTTCTGGCCCTATAGGAAACACAGGAGAGTAGAAGAGTGCTGTTTTCTCAAAAGCAGAGTGTGTTTCTTGTAAGGCGAGCTAGCGTTTGTTTCCCAGTCCTAAACGGAGTTGAATCCCATGCAGTTTCTGGTCCTATGAGCAAGAGTTGTTTTCTGCTAAGAAGAGTCACTATTGCGCTCCCATTGCCATACACTGTGCAAATAGCACTTGCGTCTGTTCCCAGCAAGTGCAGTGTATTGGACTGAAGAGAAGCTACTGTTCTTGTCAGTTTCCTAAGCAGAGTTGAACTAGATATGCCCCGTGTGTGTAGGAAGCACAGTTCTTTTGTTCTGAGCAAGCTCACTGTTCTGGCCCTATAGGAAACACAGGAGAGTAGAAGAGTGCTGTTTTCTCAAAAGCAGAGTGTGTTTCTTGTAAGGCGAGCTAGTGTTTGTTTCCCAGTCCTAAACGGAGTTGAATCCCATGCAGTTTCTGGTCCTACGAGCAAGAGTTGTTTTCTGCTAAGAAGAGTCACTATTGTGCTCCCATTGCCATACACAGTGCAAATAGCACTTGCGTCTGTTCCCAGCAAGTGCAGTGTATTGGACTGAAGAGAAGCTACTGTTCTTGTCAGTTTCCTAAGCAGAGTTGAACTAGATATGCCCCGTGTGTGTAGGAAGCACAGTTCTTTTGTTCTGAGCAATCTCACTGTTCTGGCCCTATAGGAAACACAGGAGAGTAGAAGAGTGCTGTTTTCTCAAAAGCAGAGTGTTTTTCTTGTAAGGCGAGCTAGCGTTTGTTTCCCAGTCCTAAACGGAGTTGAATCCCATGCAGTTTCTGGTCCTACGAGCAAGAGTTGTTTTCTGCTAAGAAGAGTCACTATTGCGCTGCCTTTGCCATACACAGTGCAAATAGCACTTGCGTCTGTTCCCAGCAAGTGCAGTGTATTGGACTGAAGAGAAGCTACTGTTCTTGTCAGTTTCCTAAGCAGAGTTGAACTAGATATGCCCCGTGTGTGTAGGAAGCACAGTTCTTTTGTTCTGAGCAAGCTCACTGTTCTGGCCCTACAGGAAACACAGGAGAGTAGAAGAGTGCTGTTTTCTCAAAAGCAGAGTGTGTTTCTTGTAAGGCGAGCTAGCGTTTGTTTCCCAGTCGTAAACGGAGTTGAATCCCATGCAGTTTCTGGTCCTACGAGCAAGAGTTGTTTTCTGCTAAGAAGAGTCACTATTGCGCTCCCATTGCCATACACAGTGCAAATAGCACTTGCGTCTGTTCCCAGAAAGTGCAGTGTATTGGACTGAAGAGAAGCTACTGTTCTTGTCAGTTTCCTAAGCAGAGTTGAACTAGATATGCCCCGTGTGTGTAGGAAGCACAGTTCTTTTGTTCTGAGCAAGCTCACTGTTCTGGCCCTATAGGAAACACAGGAGAGTAGAAGAGTGCTGTTTTCTCAAAAGCAGAGTGTGTTTCTTGTAAGGCGAGCTAGCGTTTGTTTCCCAGTCTTAAACGGAGTTGAATCCCATGCAGTTTCTGGTCCTACGAGCAAGAGTTGTTTTCTGCTAAGAAGAGTCACTATTGCGCTCCCATTGCCATACACAGTGCAAATAGCACTTGCGTCTGTTCCCAGCAAGTGCAGTGTATTGGACTGAAGAGAAGCTACTGTTCTTGTCAGTTTCCTAAGCAGAGTTGAACTAGATATGCCCCGTGTGTGTAGGAAGCACAGTTCTTTTGTTCTGAGCAATCTCACTGTTCTGGCCCTATGGGAAACACAGGAGAGTAGAAGAGTGCTGTTTTCTCAAAAGCAGAGTGTTTTTCTTGTAAGGCGAGCTAGCGTTTGTTTCCCAGTCCTAAACGGAGTTGAATCCCATGCAGTTTCTGGTCCTACGAGCAAGAGTTGTTTTCTGCTAAGAAGAGTCACTATTGCGCTGCCTTTGCCATACACAGTGCAAATAGCACTTGCGTCTGTTCCCAGCAAGTGCAGTGTATTGGACTGAAGAGAAGCTACTGTTCTTGTCAGTTTCCTAAGCAGAGTTGAACTAGATATGCCCCGTGTGTGTAGGAAGCACAGTTCTTTTGTTCTGAGCAAGCTCACTGTTCTGGCCCTATAGGAAACACAGGAGAGTAGAAGAGTGCTGTTTTCTCAAAAGCAGAGTGTGTTTCTTGTAAGACGAGCTACCAATTGTTTCCCAGTCCTAAACGGAGTTGAATCCCATGCAGTTTCTGGTCCTACGAGCAAGAGTTGTTTTCTGCTAAGAAGAGTCACTATTGCGCTCCCATTGCCATACACAGTGCAAATAGCACTTGCGTCTGTTCCCAGCAAGTGCAGTGTATTGGACTGAAGAGAAGCTACTGTTCTTGTCAGTTTCCTAAGCCAAGGTGAACTAGATATGCCCCGTGTGTGTAGGAAGCACAGTTCTTTTGTTCTGAGCAAGCACACTGTTCTGGCCCTATAGGAAACACAGGAGAGTAGAAGAGTGCTGTTTTCTCAAAAGCAGAGTGTGTTTCTTGTAAGGCGAGCTAGCGTTTGTTTCCCAGTCGTAAACGGAGTTGAATCCCATGCAGTTTCTGGTCCTACGAGCAAGAGTTGTTTTCTGCTAAGAAGAGTCACTATTGCGCTCCCTTTGCCATACACAGTGCAAATAGCACTTGCGTCTGTTCCAAGCAAGTGCAGTGTATTGGACTGAAGAGAAGCTACTGTTCTTGTCAGTTTCCTAAGCAGAGTTGAACTAGATATGCCCCGTGTGTGTAGGAAGCACAGTTCTTTTGTTCTGAGCAATCTCACTGTTCTGGCCCTATAGGAAACACAGGAGAGTAGAAGAGTGCTGTTTTCTCAAAAGCAGAGTGTGTTTCTTGTAAGGCGAGCTAGCGTTTGTTTCCCAGTCGTAAACGGAGTTGAATCCCATGCAGTTTCTGGTCCTACGAGCAAGAGTTGTTTTCTGCTAAGAAGAGTCACTATTGCGCTCCCATTGCCATACACTGTGCAAATAGCACTTGCGTCTGTTCCCAGCAAGTGCAGTGTATTGGACTGAAGAGAAGCTACTGTTCTTGTCAGTTTCCTAAGCAGAGTTGAACTAGATATGCCCCGTGTGTGTAGGATGCACAGTTCTTTTGTTCTGAGCAAGCTCACTGTTCTGGCCCTATAGGAAACACAGGAGAGTAGAAGAGTGCTGTTTTCTCAAAAGCAGAGTGTGTTTCTTGTAAGGCGAGCTAGCGTTTGTTTCCCAGTCCTAAACGGAGTTGAATCCCATGCAGTTTCTGGTCCTACGAGCAAGAGTTGTTTTCTGCTAAGAAGAGTCACTATTGCGCTCCCATTGCCCTACACAGTGCAAATAGCACTTGCGTCTGTTCCCAGCAGGTGCAGTGTATTGGACTGAAGAGAAGCTACTGTTCTTGTCAGTTTCCTAAGCAGATTTCAACTACATATGCCCCGTGTGTGTAGGAAGCACAGTTCTTTTGTTCTGAGCAAGCTCACTGTTCTGGCCCTATAGGAAACACAGGAGAGTAGAAGAGTGCTGTTTTCTCAAAAGCAGAGTGTGTTTCTTGTAAGGCGAGTTTAGCGTTTGTTTCCCAGTCCTAAACGGAGTTGAATCCCATGCAGTTTCTGGTCCTACGAGCAAGAGTTGTTTTCTGCTAAGAAGAGTCACTATTGCGCTCCCATTGCCATACACAGTGCAAATAGCACTTGCGTCTGTTCCCAGCACGTGCAGTGTATTGGACTGAAGAGAAGCTACTGTTCTTGTGAGTTTCCTAAGCAGAGTTGAACTAGATATGCCCCGTGTGTGTAGGAAGCACAGTTCTTTTGTTCTGAGCAAGCTCACTGTTCTGGCCCTATAGGAAACACAGGAGAGTAGAAGAGTGCTGTTTTCTCAAAAGCAGAGTGTGTTTCTTGTAAGGCAAGCTAGCGTTTGTTTCCCAGTCCTAAACGGAGTTGAATCCCATGCAGTTTCTGGTCCTACGAGCAAGAGTTGTTTTCTGCTAAGAAGAGTCACTATTGCGCTCCCATTGCCATACACAGTGCAAATAGCACTTGCGTCTGTTCCCAGCAAGTGCAGTGTATTGGACTGAAGAGAAGCTACTGTTCTTGTCAGTTTCCTAAGCAGAGTTGAACTAGATATGCCCCATGTGTGTAGGAAGCACAGTTCTTTTGTTCTGAGCAAGCTCACTGTTCTGGCCCTATAGGAAACACAGGAGAGTAGAAGAGTGCTGTTTTCTCAAAAGCAGAGTGTGTTTCTTGTAAGGCGAGCTAGCGTTTGTTTCCCAGTCCTAAACGGAGTTGAATCCCATGCAGTTTCTGGTCCTATGAGCAAGAGTTGTTTTCTGCTAAGAAGAGTCACTATTGTGCTCCCATTGCCATTCACAGTGCAAATAGCACTTGCGTCTGTTCCCAGCAAGTGCAGTGTATTGGACTGAAGAGAAGCTACTGTTCTTGTCAGTTCCCTAAGCCAAGTTGAACTAGATATGCCCCGTGTGTAGGAAGCACAGTTCTTTTGTTCTGAGCAAGCACACTGTTCTGGCCCTATAGGAAACACAGGAGAGTAGAAGAGTGCTGTTTTCTCAAAAGCAGAGTGTGTTTCTTGTAAGGCGAGCTAGCGTTTGTTTCCCAGTCGTAAACGGAGTTGAATCCCATGCAGTTTCTGGTCCTACGAGCAAGAGTTGTTTTCTGCTAAGAAGAGTCACTGTTGCGCTCCCATTGCCATACACAGTGCAAATAGCACTTGTGTCTGTTCCCAGCAAGTGCAGTGTATTGGACTGAAGAGAAGCTACTGTTCTTGTCAGTTTCCTAAGCAGAGTTGAACTAGATATGCCCCGTGTGTGTAGGAAGCACAGTTCTTTTGTTCTGAGCAAGCTCACTGTTCTGGCCCTATAGGAAACACAGGAGAGTAGAAGAGTGCTGTTTTCTCAAAAGCAGAGTGTGTTTCTTGTAAGGCGAGCTAGCGTTTGTTTCCCAGTCCTAAACGGAGTTGAATCCCATGCAGTTTCTGGTCCTACGAGCAAGAGTTGTTTTCTGCTAAGAAGAGTCACTGTTGCGCTCCCATTGCCATACACAGTGCAAATAGCACTTGCGTCTGTTCCCAGCAAGTGCAGTGTATTGGACTGAAGAGAAGCTACTGTTCTTGTCAGTTTCCTACGCAGAGTTGAACTAGATATGCCCCGTGTGTGTAGGAAGCACAGTTCTTTTGTTCTGAGCAAGCTCACTGTTCTAGCCCTGCAGGAAACACAGGAGAGTAGAAGAGTGCTGTTTTCTCAAAAGCAGAGTGTGTTTCTTGTAAGGCGAGCTAGCGTTTGTTTCCCAGTCCTAAACGGAGTTGAATCCCATGCAGTTTCTGGTCCTACGAGCAAGAGTGGTTTTCTGCTAAGAAGAGTCACTATTGTGCTCCCATTGCCATACACAGTGCAAATAGCACTAGCGTCTGTTCCCAGCAAGTGCAGTGTATTGGACTGAAGAGAAGCTACTGTTCTTGTCAGTTTCCTAAGCAGAGTTGAACTAGATATGCCCCGTGTGTGTAGGAAGCACAGTTCTTTTGTTCTGAGCAAGCTCACTGTTCTGGCCCTATAGGAAACACAGGAGATTAGAAGAGTGCTGTTTTCTCAAAAGCAGAGTGTGTTTCTTGTAAGGCGAGCTAGCATTTGTTTCCCAGTCCTAAACGGAGTTGAATCCCATGCAGTTTCTGGTCCTACGAGCAAGAGTTGTTTTCTGCTAAGAAGAGTCACTATTGCGCTCCCATTGCAATACACAGTGCAAATAGCACTTGCGTCTGTTCCCAGCAAGTGCAGTGTATTGGACTAAAGAGAAGCTACTGTTCTTGTCAGTTTCCTAAGCAGAGTTGAACTAGATATGCCCCGTGTGTGTAGGAAGCACAGTTCTTTTGTTCTGAGCAAGCTCACTGTTCTGGCCCTATAGGAAACACAGGAGAGTAGAAGAGTGCTGTTTTCTCAAAAGCAGAGTGTGTTTCTTGTAAGGCGAGCTAGCGTTTGTTTCCCAGTCCCAAGCGGATTTGAATCCCATGCAGTTTCTGGTCCTATGAGCAAGAGTTGTTTTCTGCTAAGAAGAGTCACTATTGCGCTCCCATTGCCATACACAGTGCAAATAGCACTTGCGTCTGTTCCCAGCAAGTGCAGTGTATTGGACTGAAGAGAAGCTACTGTTCTTGTCAGTTTCCTAAGCCGAGTTGAACTAGATATGCCCCGTGTGTGCAGGAAGCACAGTTCTTTTGTTCTGAGCAAGCACACTGTTCTGGCCCTATAGGAAACACAGGAGAGTAGAAGAGTGCTGTTTTCTCAAAAGCAGAGTGTGTTTCTTGTAAGGCGAGCTAGCGTTTGTTTCCCAGTCGTAAACGGAGTTGAATCCCATGCAGTTTCTGGTCCTATGAGCAAGAGTTGTTTTCTGCTAAGAAGAGTCACTATTGCGCTCCCATTGCCATACACAGTGCAAATAGCACTTGCGTCTATTCCCAGCAAGTGCAGTGTATTGGACTGAAGAGAAGCTACTGTTCTTGTCAGTTTCCTAAGCAGAGTTGAACTAGATATGCCCCGTGTGTGTAGGAAGCACAGTTCTTTTGTTCTGAGCAAGCTCACTGTTCTGGCCCTATAGGAAACACAGGAGAGTAGAAGAGTGCTGTTTTCTCAAAAGCAGAGTGTGTTTCTTGTAAGGCGAGCTAGTGTTTGTTTCCCAGTCCTAAACGGAGTTGAATCCCATGCAGTTTCTGGTCCTACGAGCAAGAGTTTTTTTCTGCTAAGAAGAGTCACTATTGTGCTCCCATTGCCATACACAGTGCAAATAGCACTTGCTTCTGTTCCCTGCAAGTGCAGTGTATTGGACTGAAGAGAAGCTACTGTTCTTGTCAGTTTCCTAAGCAGAGTTGAACTAGATATGCCCCGTGTGTGTAGGAAGCACAGTTCTTTTATTCTGAGCAAGCTCACTGTTCTAGCCCTGCAGGAAACACAGGAGAGTAGAAGAGTGCTGTTTTCTCAAAAGCAGAGTGTGTTTCTTGTAAGGCGAGCTAGCGTTTGTTTCCCAGTCCTAAACGGAGTTGAATCCCATGCAGTTTCTGGTCCTACGAGCAAGAGTTGTTTTCTGCTAAGAAGAGTCACTATTGCGCTCCCATTGCCCTACACAGTGCAAATAGCACTTGCGTCTGTTCCCAGCAAGGCAGTGTATTGGACTGAAGAGAAGCTACTGTTCTTGTCAGTTTCCTAAGCAGAGTTGAACTAGATATGCCCCGTGTGTGTAGGAAGCACAGTTCTTTTGTTCTGAGCAAGCTCACTGTTCTGGCCCTATAGGAAACACAGGAGAGTAGAAGAGTGCTGTTTTCTCAAAAGCAGAGTGTGTTTCTTGTAAGGCGAGCTAGCGTTTGTTTCCCAGTCGTAAACGGAGTTGAATCCCATGCAGTTTCTGGTCCTATGAGCAAGAGTTGTTTTCTGCTAAGAAGAGTCACTATTGCGCTCCCATTGCCATACACAGTGCAAATAGCACTTGCGTCTGTTCCCAGCAAGTGCAGTGTATTGGACTGAAGAGAAGCTACTGTTCTTGTCAGTTTCCTAAGCAGAGTTGAACTAGATATGCCCCGTGTGTGTAGGAAGCACAGTTCTTTTGTTCTGAGCAAGCTCACTGTTCTGGCCCTATAGGAAACACAGGAGAGTAGAAGAGTGCTGTTTTCTCAAAAGCAGAGTGTGTTTCTTGTAAGGCGAGCTACCGATTGTTTCCCAGTCCTAAACGGAGTTGAATCCCATGCAGTTTCTGGTTCTACGAGCAAGAGTTGTTTTCTGCTAAGAAGAGTCACTATTGCGCTCCCATTGCCAAACACAGTGCAAATAGCACTTGCGTCTGTTCCCAGCAAGTGCAGTGTATTGGACTGAAGAGAAGCTACTGTTCTTGTCAGTTTCCTAAGCAGAGTTGAACTAGATATGCCCCGTGTGTCTAGGAATCACAGTTCTTTTGTTCTGAGCAAGCTCACTGTTCTGGCCCTACAGGAAACACAGGAGAGTAGAAGAGTGCTGTTTTCTCAAAAGCAGAGTGTGTTTCTTGTAAGGCGAGCTAGCGTTTGTTTCCCAGTCCTAAACGGAGTTGAATCCCATGCAGTTTCTGGTCCTACGAGCAAGAGTTGTTTTCTGCTAAGAAGAGTCACTATTGCGCTCCCATTGCCATACACAGTGCAAATAGCACTTGCGTCTGTTCCCAGCAAGTGCAGTGTATTGGACTGAAGAGAAGCTACTGTTCTTGTCAGTTTCCTAAGCAGAGTTGAACTAGATATGCCCCGTGTGTGTAGGAAGCACAGTTCTTTTGTTCTGAGCAAGCTCACTGTTCTGGCCCTATAGGAAACACAGGAGAGTAGAAGAGTGCTGTTTTCTCAAAAGCAGAGTGTTTTTCTTGTAAGGCGAGCTAGCGTTTGTTTCCCAGTCCTAAACGGAGTTGAATCCCATGCAGTTTCTGGTCCTACGAGCAAGAGTTGTTTTCTGCTAAGAAGAGTCACTATTGCGCTCCCATTGCCATACACAGTGCAAATAGCACTTGCGTCTGTTCCCAGCAAGTGCAGTGTATTGCACTGAAGAGAAGCTACTGTTCTTGTCAGTTTCCTAAGCAGAGTTGAACTAGATATGCCCCGTGTGTGTAGGAAGCACAGTTCTTTTGTTCTGAGCAAGCTCACTGTTCTGGCCCTATAGGAAACACAGGAGAGTAGAAGAGTGCTGTTTTCTGAAAAGCAGAGTGTGTTTCTTGTAAGGCGAGCTAGCGTTTGTTTCCCAGTCCTAAACGGAGTTGAATCCCATGCAGTTTCTGGTCCTACGAGCAAGAGTTGTTTTCTGCTAAGAAGAGTCACTCTTGTGCTCCCATTGCCATAGACAGTGCAAATAGCACTTGCGTCTGTTCCCAGCAAGTGCAGTGTATTGGACTGAAGAGAAGCTACTGTTCTTGTCAGTTTCCTAAGCAGAGTTGAACTAGATATGCCCCGTGTGTGTAGGAAGCACAGTTCTTTTGTTCTGAGCAAGCTCACTGTTCTAGCCCTGCAGGAAACACAGGAGAGTAGAAGAGTGCTGTTTTCTCAAAAGCAGAGTGTGTTTCTTGGAAGTCGAGCTAACGTTTGTTTCCCAGTCCTAAATGGAGTTGAATCCCATGCAGTTTCTGGTCCTACGAGCAAGAGTTGTTTTCTGCTAAGAAGAGTCACTATTGCGCTCCCATTGCCCTACACAGTGCAAATAGCACTTGCGTCTGTTCCCAGCAAGTGCAGTGTATTGGACTGAAGAGAAGCTACTGTTCTTGTCAGTTTCCTAAGCAGAGTTGAACTAGATATGCCCCGTGTGTGTAGGAAGCACAGTTCTTTTGTTCTGAGCAAGCTCACTGTTCTGGCCCTATAGGAAACACAGGAGAGTAGAAGAGTGCTGTTTTCTCAAAAGCAGAGTGTGTTTCTTGTAAGGCGAGCTAGCGTTTGTTTCCCAGTCGTAAACGGAGTTGAATCCCATGCAGTTTCTGGTCCTACGAGCAAGAGTTGTTTTCTGCTAAGAAGAGTCACTATTGCGCTCCCATTGCCATACACAGTGCAAATAGCACTTGCGTCTGTTCCCAGCAAGTGCAGTGTATTGGACTGAAGAGAAGCTACTGTTCTTGTCAGTTTCCTAAGCAGAGTTGAACTAGATATGCCCCGTGTGTGTAGGAAGCACAGTTCTTTTGTTCTGAGCAAGCTCACTGTTCTGGCCCTATAGGAAACACAGGAGAGTAGAAGAGTGCTGTTTTCTCAAAAGCAGAGTGTTTTTCTTGTAAGGCGAGTTTAGCGTTTGTTTCCCAGTCCTAAACGGAGTTGAATCCCATGCAGTTTCTGGTCCTACGAGCAAGAGTTGTTTTCTGCTAAGAAGAGTCACTATTGCGCTCCCATTGCCATACACAGTGCAAATAGCACTTGCGTCTGTTCCCAGCAAGTGCAGTGTATTGCACTGAAGAGAAGCTACTGTTCTTGTCAGTTTCCTAAGCAGAGTTGAACTAGATATGCCCCGTGTGTGTAGGAAGCACAGTTCTTTTGTTCTGAGCAAGCTCACTGTTCTGGCCCTATAGGAAACACAGGAGAGTAGAAGAGTGCTGTTTTCTCAAAAGCAGAGTGTGTTTCTTGTAAGGCGAGCTAGCGTTTGTTTCCCAGTCCTAAACGGAGTTGAATCCCATGCAGTTTCTGGTCCTACGAGCAAGAGTTGTTTTCTGCTAAGAAGAGTCACTATTGCGCTGCCTTTGCCATACACAGTGCAAATAGCACTTGCGTCTGTTCCCAGCAAGTGCAGTGTATTGGACTGAAGAGAAGCTACTGTTCTTGTCAGTTTCCTAAGCAGAGTTGAACTAGATATGCCCCGTGTGTCTAGGAATCACAGTTCTTTAGTTCTGAGCAAGCTCACTGTTCTGGCAATACAGGAAACACAGGAGAGTAGAAGAGTGCTGTTTTCTCAAAAGCAGAGTGTTTTTCTTGTAAGGCGAGCTAGCGTTTGTTTCCCAGTCCTCAACGGAGTTGAATCCCATGCAGTTTCTGGTCCTACGAGCAAGAGTTGTTTTCTGCTAAGAAGAGTCACTATTGCGCTCCCATTGCCATACACATGCAAATAGCACTTGCGTCTGTTCCCAGCAAGTGCAGTGTATTGGACTGAAGAGAAGCTACTGTTCTTGTCAGTTTCCTAAGCAGAGTTGAACTAGATATGCCCTGTGTGTGTAGGAAGCACAGTTCTTTTGTTCTGAGCAAGCTCACTGTTCTGGCCCTATAGGAAACACAGGAGAGTAGAAGAGTGCTGTTTTCTCAAAAGCAGAGTGTTTTTCTTGTAAGGCGAGTTTAGCGTTTGTTTCCCAGTCCTAAACGGAGTTGAATCCCATGCAGTTTCTGGTCCTATGAGCAAGAGTTGTTTTCTGCTAAGAAGAGTCACTATTGCACTCCCATTTCCATACACAGTGCAAATAGCACTTGCGTCTCTTCCCAGCAAGTGCAGTGTATTGCACTGAAGAGAAGCTACTGTTCTTGTCAGTTTCCTAAGCAGAGTTGAACTAGATATGCCCCGTGTGTGTAGGAAGCACAGTTCTTTTGTTCTGAGCAAGCTCACTGTTCTGGCCCTATAGGAAACACAGGAGAGTAGAAGAGTGCTGTTTTTTCAAAAGCAGAGTGTGTTTCTTGTAAGGCGAGCTAGCGTTTGTTTCCCAGTCGTAAACGGAGTTGAATCCCATGCAGTTTCTGGTCCTACGAGCAAGAGTTGTTTTCTGCTAAGAAGAGTCTTTATTGCGCTGCCTTTGCCATACACAGTGCAAATAGCACTTGCGTCTGTTCCCAGCAAGTGCAGTGTATTGCACTGAAGAGAAGCTACTGTTCTTGTCAGTTTCCTAAGCAGAGTTGAACTAGATATGCCCCGTGTGTGTAGGAAGCACAGTTCTTTTGTTCTGAGCAAGCTCACTGTTCTGGCCCTATAGGAAACACAGGAGAGTAGAAGAGTGCTGTTTTCTCAAAAGCAGAGTGTGTTTCTTGTAAGGCGAGCTAGCGTTTGTTTCCCAGTCCTAAACGGAGTTGAATCCCATGCAGTTTCTGGTCCTACGAGCAAGAGTTGTTTTCTGCTAAGAAGAGTCACTATTGCGCTGCCTTTGCCATACACAGTGCAAATAGCACTTGCGTCTGTTCCCAGCAAGTGCAGTGTATTGGACTGAAGAGAAGCTACTGTTCTTGTCAGTTTCCTAAGCAGAGTTGAACTAGATATGCCCCGTGTGTCTAGGAATCACAGTTCTTTAGTTCTGAGCAAGCTCACTGTTCTGGCAATACAGGAAACACAGGAGAGTAGAAGAGTGCTGTTTTCTCAAAAGCAGAGTGTTTTTCTTGTAAGGCGAGCTAGCGTTTGTTTCCCAGTCCTCAACGGAGTTGAATCCCATGCAGTTTCTGGTCCTACGAGCAAGAGTTGTTTTCTGCTAAGAAGAGTCACTATTGCGCTCCCATTGCCATACACATGCAAATAGCACTTGCGTCTGTTCCCAGCAAGTGCAGTGTATTGGACTGAAGAGAAGCTACTGTTCTTGTCAGTTTCCTAAGCAGAGTTGAACTAGATATGCCCTGTGTGTGTAGGAAGCACAGTTCTTTTGTTCTGAGCAAGCTCACTGTTCTGGCCCTATAGGAAACACAGGAGAGTAGAAGAGTGCTGTTTTCTCAAAAGCAGAGTGTTTTTCTTGTAAGGCGAGTTTAGCGTTTGTTTCCCAGTCCTAAACGGAGTTGAATCCCATGCAGTTTCTGGTCCTATGAGCAAGAGTTGTTTTCTGCTAAGAAGAGTCACTATTGCACTCCCATTTCCATACACAGTGCAAATAGCACTTGCGTCTCTTCCCAGCAAGTGCAGTGTATTGCACTGAAGAGAAGCTACTGTTCTTGTCAGTTTCCTAAGCAGAGTTGAACTAGATATGCCCCGTGTGTGTAGGAAGCACAGTTCTTTTGTTCTGAGCAAGCTCACTGTTCTGGCCCTATAGGAAACACAGGAGAGTAGAAGAGTGCTGTTTTTTCAAAAGCAGAGTGTGTTTCTTGTAAGGCGAGCTAGCGTTTGTTTCCCAGTCGTAAACGGAGTTGAATCCCATGCAGTTTCTGGTCCTACGAGCAAGAGTTGTTTTCTGCTAAGAAGAGTCTTTATTGCGCTGCCTTTGCCATACACAGTGCAAATAGCACTTGCGTCTGTTCCCAGCAAGTGCAGTGTATTGCACTGAAGAGAAGCTACTGTTCTTGTCAGTTTCCTAAGCAGAGTTGAACTAGATATGCCCCGTGTGTGTAGGAAGCACAGTTCTTTTGTTCTGAGCAAGCTCACTGTTCTGGCCCTATAGGAAACACAGGAGAGTAGAAGAGTGCTGTTTTCTCAAAAGCAGAGTGTGTTTCTTGTAAGGCGAGCTAGCGTTTGTTTCCCAGTCCTAAACGGAGTTGAATCCCATGCAGTTTCTGGTCCTACGAGCAAGAGTTGTTTTCTGCTAAGAAGAGTCACTATTGCGCTGCCTTTGCCATACACAGTGCAAATAGCACTTGCGTCTGTTCCCAGCAAGTGCAGTGTATTGGACTGAAGAGAAGCTACTGTTCTTGTCAGTTTCCTAAGCAGAGTTGAACTAGATATGCCCCGTGTGTCTAGGAATCACAGTTCTTTAGTTCTGAGCAAGCTCACTGTTCTGGCAATACAGGAAACACAGGAGAGTAGAAGAGTGCTGTTTTCTCAAAAGCAGAGTGTTTTTCTTGTAAGGCGAGCTAGCGTTTGTTTCCCAGTCCTCAACGGAGTTGAATCCCATGCAGTTTCTGGTCCTACGAGCAAGAGTTGTTTTCTGCTAAGAAGAGTCACTATTGCGCTCCCATTGCCATACACATGCAAATAGCACTTGCGTCTGTTCCCAGCAAGTGCAGTGTATTGGACTGAAGAGAAGCTACTGTTCTTGTCAGTTTCCTAAGCAGAGTTGAACTAGATATGCCCTGTGTGTGTAGGAAGCACAGTTCTTTTGTTCTGAGCAAGCTCACTGTTCTGGCCCTATAGGAAACACAGGAGAGTAGAAGAGTGCTGTTTTCTCAAAAGCAGAGTGTTTTTCTTGTAAGGCGAGTTTAGCGTTTGTTTCCCAGTCCTAAACGGAGTTGAATCCCATGCAGTTTCTGGTCCTATGAGCAAGAGTTGTTTTCTGCTAAGAAGAGTCACTATTGCACTCCCATTTCCATACACAGTGCAAATAGCACTTGCGTCTCTTCCCAGCAAGTGCAGTGTATTGCACTGAAGAGAAGCTACTGTTCTTGTCAGTTTCCTAAGCAGAGTTGAACTAGATATGCCCCGTGTGTGTAGGAAGCACAGTTCTTTTGTTCTGAGCAAGCTCACTGTTCTGGCCCTATAGGAAACACAGGAGTGTAGAAGAGTGCTGTTTTTTCAAAAGCAGAGTGTGTTTCTTGTAAGGCGAGCTAGCGTTTGTTTCCCAGTCGTAAACGGAGTTGAATCCCATGCAGTTTCTGGTCCTACGAGCAAGAGTTGTTTTCTGCTAAGAAGAGTCTTTATTGCGCTGCCTTTGCCATACACAGTGCAAATAGCACTTGCGTCTGTTCCCAGCAAGTGCAGTGTATTGGACTGAAGAGAAGCTACTGTTCTTGTCAGTTTCCTAAGCAGAGTTGAACTAGATATGCCCCGTGTGTGTAGGAAGCACAGTTCTTTTGTTCTGAGCAAGCTCACTGTTCTGGCCCTATAGGAAACACAGGAGAGTAGAAGAGTGCTGTTTTCTCAAAAGCAGAGTGTGTTTCTTGTAAGGCGAGCTAGCGTTTGTTTCCCAGTCATAAACGGAGTTGAATCCCATGCAGTTTCTGGTCCTACGAGCAAGAGTTGTTTTCTGCTAAGAAGAGTCACTATTGTGCTCCCATTGCCATACACAGTGCAAATAGCACTTGCGTCTGTTCCCAGCAAGTGCAGTGTATTGGACTGAAGAGAAGCTACTGTTCTTGTCAGTTTCCTAAGCAGAGTTGAACTAGATATGCCCCGTGTGTGTAGGAAGCACAGTTCTTTTGTTCTGAGCAAGCTCACTGTTCTGGCCCTATAGGAAACACAGGAGAGTAGAAGAGTGCTGTTTTCTCAAAAGCAGAGTGTGTTTCTTGTATGGCGAGCTACCGATTGTTTCCCAGTCCTAAACGGAGTTGAATCCCATGCAGTTTCTGGTCCTACGAGCAAGAGTTGTTTTCTGCTAAGAAGAGTCACTATTGCGCTCCCATTGCCATACACAGTGCAAATAGCACTTGCGTCTGTTCCCAGCAAGTGCAGTGTATTGGACTGAAGAGAAGCTACTGTTCTTGTCAGTTTCCTAAGCCGAGGTGAACTAGATATGCCCCGTGTGTGTAGGAAGCACAGTTCTTTTGTTCTGAGCAAGCACACTGTTCTGGCCCTATAGGAAAAACAGGAGAGTAGAAGAGTGCTGTTTTCTCAAAAGCAGAGTGTGTTTATGTAAGGCGAGCTAGCGTTTGTTTCCCAGTCCTAAACGGAGTTGAATCCCATGCAGTTTCTGGTCCTACGAGCAAGAGTTGTTTTCTGCTAAGAAGAGTCACTATTGCGCTCCCATTGCCATACACAGTGCAAATAGCACTTGCGTCTGTTCCCAGCAAGTGCAGTGTATTGGACTGAAAAGAAGCTACTGTTCTTGTCAGTTTCCTAAGCAGAGTTGAACTAGATATGCCCCGTGTGTGTAGGAAGCACAGTTCTTTTGTTCTGAGCAAGCTCACTGTTCTGGCCCTATAGGAAACACAGGAGAGTAGAAGAGTGCTGTTTTCTCAAAAGCAGAGTGTTTTTCTTGTAAGGCGAGCTAGCGTTTGTTTCCCAGTCCTAAACGGAGTTGAATCCCATGCAGTTTCTGGTCCTACGAGCAAGAGTTGTTTTCTGCTAAGAAGAGTCACTATTGCGCTCCCATTGCCATACACAGTGCAAATATCACTTGCGTCTGTTCCCAGCAAGTGCAGTGTATTGGACTGAAGAGAAGCTACTGTTCTTGTCAGTTTCCTAAGCAGAGTTGAAATAGATATGCCCCGTGTGTGTAGGAAGCACAGTTCTTTTGTTCTGAGCAAGCTCACTGTTCTGGCCCTATAGGAAACACAGGAGAGTAAGAAGAGTGCTGTTTTCTCAAAAGCAGAGTGTGTTTCTTGTCAGGCGAGCTAGCGTTTGTTTCCCAGTCCTAAACGGAGTTGAATCCCATGCAGTTTCTGGTCCTACGAGCAAGAGTTGTTTTCTGCTAAGAAGAGTCACTATTGCGCTCCCTTTGCCATACACAGTGCAAATAGCACTTGCGTCTGTTCCCAGCAAGTGCAGTGTATTGGACTGAAGAGAAGCTACTGTTCCTGTCAGTTTAATAAGCAGAGTTGAACTAGATATGCCCCGTGTGTGTAGGGAGCACAGTTCTTTTGTTCTGAGCAATCTCACTGTTCTGGCCCTACAGGAAACACAGGAGAGTAGAAGAGTGCTGTTTTCTCAAAAGCAGAGTGTGTTTCTTGTAAGGCGAGCTAGCGTTTGTTTCCCAGTCCTAAACAGAGTTGAATCCCATGCAGTTTTTGGTCCTACGAGCAAGAGTTGTTTTCTGCTAAGAAGAGTCACTATTGCGCTCCCATTGCCATACACAGTGCAAATAGCACTTGCGTCTGTTCCCAGCAAGTGCAGTGTATTGGACTGAAGAGAAGCTACTGTTCTTGTCAGTTTCCTAAGCAGAGTTGAACTAGATATGCCCCGTGTGTGTAGGAAGCACAGTTCTTTTGTTCTGAGCAGGCTCACTGTTCTGGCCCTATAGGAAACACAGGAGAGTAAGAAGAGTGCTGTTTTCTCAAAAGCAGAGTGTGTTTCTTGTAAGGCGAGCTAGCGTTTGTTTCCCAGTCCTAAATGGAGTTGAATCCCATGCAGTTTCTCGTTCTACGAGCAAGAGTTGTTTTCTGCTAAGAAGAGTCACTATTGTGCTCCCATTGCCATACACAGTGCAAATAGCACTTGCGTCTGTTCCCAGCAAGTGCAGTGTATTGGACTGAAGAGAAGCTACTGTTCTTGTCAGTTTCCTAAGCAGAGTTGAACTACATATGCCCCGTGTGTGTAGGAAGCACAGTTCTTTTGTTCTGAGCAAGCTCACTGTTCTGGCCCTATAGGAAACACAGGAGAGTAAGAAGAGTGCTGTTTTCTCAAAAGCAGAGTGTGTTTCTTGTAAGGCGAGCTAGCGTTTGTTTCCCAGTCCTAAACGGAGTTGAATCCCATGCAGTTTCTGGTCCTACGAGCAAGAGTTGTTTTCTGCTAAGAAGAGTCACTATTGCGCTCCCATTGCCATACACAGTGCAAATAGCACTTGCGTCTGTTCCCAGCAAGTGCAGTGTATTGGACTGAAGAGAAGCTACTGTTCTTGTCAGTTTCCTAAGCAGAGTTGAACTAGATATGCCCCGTGTGTGTAGGAAGCACAGTTCTTTTGTTCTGAGCAAGCTCACTGTTCTGGCCCTATAGGAAACACAGGAGAGTAGAAGAGTGCTGTTGTCTCAAAAGCAGAGTGTGTTTCTTGTAAGGCGAGCTAGCGTTTGTTTCCCAGTCCTAAACGGAGTTGAATCCCATGCAGTTTCTGGTCCTACGACCAAGAGTTGTTTTCTGCTAAGAAGAGTCACTACTGCGCTCCCATTGCCATAAACAGTGCAAATAGCTCTTGCATCTGTTCCCAGCAATTGCAGTGTATTGGACTGAAGAGAAGCTACTGTTCTTGTCAGTTTCCTAAGCAGAGTTGAACTAGATATGCCCCGTGTGTGTAGGAAGCGCAGTTCTTTTGTTCTGAGCAAGCTCACTGTTCTGACCCTATAGGAAACACAGGAGAGTAGAAGAGTGCTGTTTTCTCAAAAGCAGAGTGTGTTTCTTGTAAGGCGAGCTACCTTTTGTTTCCCAGTCCTAAACGGAGTTGAATCCCATGCAGTTTCTGGTCCTACGAGCAAGAGTTGTTTTCTGCTAAGAAGAGTCACTATTGCGCTCCCATTGCCATACACAGTGCAAATAGCACTTGCGTCTGTTCCCAGCAAGTGCAGTGTATTGGACTGAAGAGAAGCTACTGTTCTTGTCAGTTTCCTAAGCCGAGTTGAACTAGATATGCCCCGTGTGTGTAGGAAGCACAGTTCTTTTTTTCTGAGCAAGCACACTGTTCTGGCCCTATAGGAAACACAGGAGAGTAGAAGAGTGCTGATTTCTCAAAAGCAGAGTGTGTTTCTTGTAAGGCGAGGTAGCGTTTGTTTCCCAGTCGTAAACGGAGTTGAATCCCATGCAGTTTCTGGTCCTAGGAGGAGTTGTTTTCTGCTAAGAAGAGTCACTATTGCGCTCCCATTGCCATACACAGTGCAAATAGCACTTGCGTCTGTTCCCAGCAAGTGCAGTGTATTGGACTGAAGAGAAGCTACTGTTCTTGTCAGTTTCCTAAGCAGAGTTGAACTAGATATGCCCCGTGTGTGTAGGAAGCACAGTTCTTTTGTTCTGAGCAAGCTCACTGTTCTGGCCCTATAGGAAACACAGGAGAGTAGAAGAGTGCTGTTTTCTCAAAAGCAGAGTGTTTTTCTTGTAAGGCGAGCTAGCGTTTGTTTCCCAGTCCTAAACGGAGTTGAATCCCATGCAGTTTCTGGTCCTACGAGCAAGAGTTGTTTTCTGCTAAGAAGAGTCACTATTGCGCTCCCATTGCCATACACAGTGCAAATAGCACTTGCGTCTGTTCCCAGCAAGTGCAGTGTATTGGACTGAAAAGAAGCTACTGTTCTTGTCAGTTTCCTAAGCAGAGTTGAACTAGATATGGCCCGTGTTTGTACGAAGCGCAGTTCTTTTTTTCTGAGCAAGCTCACTGTTCTGTCCCTATAGGAAACACAGGAGAGTAGAAGAGTGCTGTTTTCTCAAAAGCAGAGTGTGTTTCTTGTAAGGCGAGCTAGCGTTTGTTTCCCAGTCCTAAACGGAGTTGAATCCTATGCAGTTTCTGGTCCTACGAGCAAGAGTTGTTTTCTGCTAAGAAGAGTCACTATTGTGCTCCCATTCCCATACACAGTGCAAATAGCACTTGCGTCTGTTCCCAGCAAGTGCAGTGTATTGGAATGAAGAGAAGCTACTGTTCTTGTCAGTTTCCTAAGCAGAATTGAACTAGATTGGCCCGTGTTTGTAGGAAGCACAGTTCTTTTGTTCTGAGCAAGCTCACTGTTCTGTCCCTATAGGAAACACAGGAGAGTAGAAAAGTGCTGTTTTCTCAAAAGCAGAGTGTGTTTCTTGTAAGGCGAGCTAGCGTTTGTTTCCCAGTCCTAAACGGAGTTGAATTCCATACAGTTTCTGGTCCTAGGAGCAAGAGTTGTTTTCTGCTAAGAAGAGTCACTATTGCGCTCCCATTGCCATACACAGTGCAAATATCACTTGCGTCTGTTCCCAGCAAGTGCAGTGTATTGGACTGAAGAGAAGCTACTGTCTTGTCAGTTTCCTAAGCAGAGTTGAACTAGATATGCCCTGTGTGTGTAGGAAGCACAGTTCTTTTGTTCTGAGCAAGCTCACTGTTCTGGCCCTATAGGAAACACAGGAGAGTAGAAGAGTGCTGTTTTCTCAAAAGCAGAGTGTGTTTCTTGTAAGGCGAGCTACCGTTTGTTTCCCAGTCCTAAACGGAGTTGAATCCCAGGCAGTTTCTGGTCCTACGAGCAAGAGTTGTTTTCTGCTAAGAAGAGTCACTATTGCGCTCCCATTGCCATACACAGTGCAAATAGCACTTGCGTCTGTTCCCAGCAAGTGCAGTGTATTGGACTGAAGAGAAGCTACTGTTCTTGTCAGTTTCCTAAGCAGAGTTGAACTAGATATGCCCCATGTGTGTATGAAGCACAGTTCTTTTGTTCTGAGCAAGCTCACTGTTCTGGCCCTATAGGAAACACAGGAGAGTAGAAAAGTGCTGTTTTCTCAAAAGCAGAGTGTGTTTCTTGTAAGGCGAGCTAGCGTTTCTTTCCCAGTCCTAAACGGAGTTGAATTGCATACAGTTTCTGGTCCTACGAGCAAGAGTTGTTTTCTGCTAAGAAGAGTCACTATTGCGCTCCCATTGCCATACACAGTGCAAATAGCACTTGCGTCTGTTCCCAGCAAGTGCAGTGTATTGGACTGAAGAGAAGCTACTGTTCTTGTCAGTTTCCTAAGCAGAGTTGAACTAGATATGCCCCATGTGTGTAGGAAGCACAGTTCTTTTGTTCTGAGCAAGCTCACTGTTCTGGCCCTATAGGAAACCCAGGAGAGTAGAAAAGTGCTGTTTTCTCAAAAGCAGAGTGTGTTTCTTGTAAGGCGAGCTACCGTTTGTTTCCCAGTCCTAAACGGAGTTGAATTCCATACAGTTTCTGGTCCTACGAGCAAGAGTTGTTTTCTGCTAAGAAGAGTCACTATTGCGCTCCCATTGCCATACACAGTGCAAATAGCACTTGCTTCTGTTCCCAGCAAGTGCAGTGTATTGGACTGAAGAGAAGCTACTGTTCTTGTCAGTTTCCTAAGCAGAGTTGAACTAGATATGCCCCGTGTGTGTAGGAAGCACAGTTCTTTTGTTCTGAGCAGGCTCACTGTTCTGGCCCTATAGGAAACACAGGAGAGTAAGAAGAGTGCTGTTTTCTCAAAAGCAGAGTGTGTTTCTTGTAAGGCGAGCTAGCGTTTGTTTCCCAGTCCTAAACGGAGTTGAATCCCATGCAGTTTCTGGTCCTACGAGCAAGAGTTGTTTTCTGCTAAGAAGAGTCACTATTGCGCTCCCATTGCCATACACAGTGCAAATAGCACTTGGGTCTGTGCCCAGCAAGTGCAGTGTATT
This sequence comes from Peromyscus eremicus, assembly GCF_949786415.1. Lineage (NCBI taxonomy): Eukaryota > Metazoa > Chordata > Mammalia > Rodentia > Cricetidae > Peromyscus > Peromyscus eremicus. The sequence goes on from NW_026736517.1 coordinate 24,184, forward strand.
GGACTGAAGAGAAGCTACTGTTCTTGTCAGTTTCCTAAGCAGAGTTGAACTAGATATGCCCCGTGTGTGTAGGAAGCACAGTTCTTTTGTTCTGAGCAAGCTCACTGTTCTGGCCCTATAGGAAACACAGGAGAGTAGAAGAGTGCTGTTTTCTCAAAAGCAGAGTGTGTTTCTTGTAAGGCGAGCTAGCGTTTGTTTCCCAGTCCTAAACGGAGTTGAATCCCATGCAGTTTCTGGTCCTACGAGCAAGAGTTGTTTTCTGCTAAGAAGAGTCACTATTGCGCTCCCATTGCCATACACAGTGCAAATAGCACTTGCGTCTGTTCCCAGCAAGTGCAGTGTATTGGACTGAAGAGAAGCTACTGTTCTTGTCAGTTTCCTAAGCAGAGTTGAACTAGATATGCCCCGTGTGTGTAGGAAGCACAGTTCTTTTGTTCTGAGCAAGCTCACTGTTCTGGCCCTATAGGAAACACAGGAGAGTAGAAGAGTGCTGTTTTCTCAAAAGCAGAGTGTGTTTCTTGTAAGGCGAGCTAGCGTTTGTTTCCCAGTCCTAAATGGAGTTGAATCCCATGCAGTTTCTGGTCCTACGACCAAGAGTTGTTTTCTGCTAAGAAGAGTCATTATTGCACTCCCTTTGCCATACACAGTGCAAATAGCACTTGCGTCTGTTCCCAGCAAGTGCAGTGTATTGGACTGAAGAGAAGCTACTGTTCTTGTCAGTTTCCTAAGCAGAGTTGAACTAGATATGGCCCGTGTTTGTAGAAAGCACAGTTCTTTTGTTCTGAGCAAGCTCACTGTTCTGTCCCTATAGGAAACACAGGAGAGTAGAAAAGTGCTGTTTTCTCAAAAGCAGAGTGTGTTTCTTGTAAGGCGAGCTAGCGTTTGTTTCCCAGTCCTAAACGGAGTTGAATTCCATACAGTTTCTGGTCCTACGAGCAAGAGTTGTTTTCTGCTAAGAAGAGTCACTATTGCGCTCCCATTGCCATACACAGTGCAAATAGCACTTGCGTCTGTTCCCAGCAAGTGCAGTGTATTGGACTGAAGAGAAGCTACTGTTCTTGTCAGTTTCCTAAGCAGAGTTGAACTAGATATGCCCCGTGTGTGTAGGAAGCACAGTTCTTTTGTTCTGAGCAAGCTCACTGTTCTGGCCCTATAGGAAACACAGGAGAGTAGAAGAGTGCTGTTTTCTCAAAAGCAGAGTGTGTTTCTTGTAAGGCGAGCTACCGTTTGTTTCCCAGTCCTAAACGGAGTTGAATCCCATGCAGTTTCTGGTCCTAGGAGCAAGAGTTGTTTTCTGCTAAGAAGAGTCACTATTGCGCTCCCATTGCCATACAAAGTGCAAATAGCACTTGCGTCTGTTCCCAGCAAGTGCAGTGTATTGGACTGAAGAGAAGCTACTGTTCTTGTCAGTTTCCTAAGCAGAGTTGAACTAGATATGGCCCGTGTTTGTATCAAGCACAGTTCTTTTGTTCTGAGCAAGCTCACTGTTCTGTCCCTATAGGAAACCCAGGAGAGTAGAAAAGTGCTGTTTTCTCAAAAGCAGAGTGTGTTTCTTGTAAGGCGAGCTAGCGTTTGTTTCCCAGTCCTAAACGGAGTTGAATTCCATACAGTTTCTGGTCCTACGAGCAAGAGTTGTTTTCTGCTAAGAAGAGTCACTATTGCGCTCCCATTGCCATACACAGTGCAAATATCACTTGCGTCTGTTCCCAGCAAGTGCAGTGTATTGGACTGAAGAGAAGCTACTGTTCTTGTCAGTTTCCTAAGCAGAGTTGAACTAGATATGCCCCGTGTGTGTAGGAAGCACAGTTCTTTTGTTCTGAGCAAGCTCACTGTTCTGGCCCTATAGGAAACACAGGAGAGTAGAAGAGTGCTGTTTTCTCAAAAGCAGAGTGTGTTTCTTGCAAGGCGAGCTAGTGTTTGTTTCCCAGTCCTCAACGGAGTTGAATCCCATGCAGTTTCTGGTCCTATGAGCAAGAGTTGTTTTCTGCTAAGAAGAGTCACTATTGCGCTCCCATTGCCATACACAGTGCAAATAGCACTTGCGTCTGTTCCCAGCAAGTGCAGTGTATTGGACTGAAGAGAAGCTACTGTTCTTGTCAGTTTCCTAAGCAGAGTTGAACTAGATATGCCCCGTGTGTGTAGGAAGCACAGTTCTTTTTTTCTGAGCAAGCACACTGTTCTGGCCCTATAGGAAACACAGGAGAGTAGAAGAGTGCTGATTTCTCAAAAGCAGAGTGTGTTTCTTGTAAGGCGAGCTACCGTTTGTTTCCCAGTCGTAAACGGAGTTGAATCCCATGCAGTTTCTGGTCCTACGAGCAAGAGTTGTTTTCTGCTAAGAAGAGTCACTATTGCGCTCCCATTGCCATACACAGTGCAAATAGCACTTGCGTCTGTTCCCAGCAAGTGCAGTGTATTGGACTGAAGAGAAGCTACTGTTCTTGTCAGTTTAATAAGCAGAGTTGAACTAGATATGCCCCGTGTGTGTAGGAAGCACAGTTCTTTTGTTCTGAGCAAGCTCACTGTTCTGGCCCTATAGGAAACACAGGAGAGTAGAAGAGTGCTGTTTTCTCAAAAGCAGAGTGTTTTTCTTGTAAGGCGAGCTAGCGTTTGTTTCCCATTCCTAAATGGAGTTGAATCCCATGCATTTTCTGGTCCTACGAGAAAGAGTTGTTTTCTGCTAAGAAGAGTCACTATTGCGCTCCCATTGCCATACACAGTGCAAATAGCACTTGCGTCTGTTCCCAGCAAGTGCAGTGTATTGGACTGAAGAGAAGCTACTGTTCTTGTCAGTTTCCTAAGCAGAGTTGAACTAGATATGCCCCGTGTGTGTAGGAAGCACAGTTCTTTTGTTCTGAGCAAGCTCACTGTTCTGGCCCTATAGGAAACACAGGAGAGTAAGAAGAGTGCTGTTTTCTCAAAAGCAGAGTGTGTTTCTTGTAAGGCGAGCTAGCGTTTGTTTCCCAGTCCTAAACGGAGTTGAATCCCATGCAGTTTCGGGTCCTACGAGCAAGAGTTGTTTTCTGCTAAGAAGAGTCACTATTGCGCTCCCATTGCCATACACAGTGCAAATAGCACTTGCGTCTGTTCCCAGCAAGTGCAGTGTATTGGACTGAAGAGAAGCTACTGTTCTTGTCAGTTTCCTAAGCAGAGTTGAACTAGATATGCCCCGTGTGTGTAGGAAGCACAGTTCTTTTGTTCTGAGCAGGCTCACTGTTCTGGCCCTATAGGAAACACAGGAGAGTAAGAAGAGTGCTGTTTTCTCAAAAGCAGAGTGTGTTTCTTGTAAGGCGAGCTAGCGTTTGTTTCCCAGTCCTAAACGGAGTTGAATCCCATGCAGTTTCTGGTCCTACGAGCAAGAGTTGTTTTCTGCTAAGAAGAGTCACTATTGCGCTCCCATTGCCATACACAGTGCAAATAGCACTTGCGTCTGTTCCCAGCAAGTGCAGTGTATTGGACTGAAGAGAAGCTACTGTTCTTGTCAGTTTCCAAAGCAGAGTTGAACTAGATATGCCCCGTGTGTGTAGGAAGCACAGTTCTTTTGTTCTGAGCAAGCTCACTGTTCTGGCCCTATAGGAAACACAGGAGAGTAGAAGAGTGCTGTTGTCTCAAAAGCAGAGTGTGTTTCTTGTAAGGCGAGCTAGCGTTTGTTTCCCAGTCGTAAACGGAGTTGAATCCCATGCAGTTTCTGGTCCTACGACCAAGAGTTGTTTTCTGCTAAGAAGAGTCACTACTGCGCTCCCATTGCCATAAACAGTGCAAATAGCTCTTGCGTCTGTTCCCAGCAATTGCAGTGTATTGGACTGAAGAGAAGCTACTGTTCTTGTCAGTTTCCTAAGCAGAGTTGAACTAGATATGCCCCGTGTGTGTAGGAAGCGCAGTTCTTTTGTTCTGAGCAAGCTCACTGTTCTGGCCCTATAGGAAACACAGGAGAGTAGAAGAGTGCTGTTTTCTCAAAAGCAGAGTGTGTTTCTTGTAAGGCGAGCTACCGTTTGTTTCCCAGTCCTAAACGGAGTTGAATCCCATGCAGTTTCTGGTCCTACGAGCAAGAGTTGTTTTCTGCTAAGAAGAGTCACTATTGCGCTCCCATTGCCATACACAGTGCAAATAGCACTTGCGTCTGTTCCCAGCAAGTGCAGTGTATTGGACTGAAGAGAAGCTACTGTTCTTGTCAGTTTCCTAAGCAGAGTTGAACTAGATATGCCCCGTGTGTGTAGGAAGCACAGTTCTTTTGTTCTGAGCAAGCTCACTGTTCTGGCCCTTTAGGAAACACAGGAGAGTAGAAGAGTGCTGTTTTCTCAAAAGCAGAGTGTGTTTCTTGTAAGGCGAGCTAGTGTTTGTTTCCCAGTCCTCAACGGAGTTGAATCCCATGCAGTTTCTGGTCCTATGAGCAAGAGTTGTTTTCTGCTAAGAAGAGTCACTATTGCGCTCCCATTGCCATACACAGTGCAAATAGCACTTGCGTCTGTTCCCAGCAAGTGCAGTGTATTGGACTGAAGAGAAGCTACTGTTCTTGTCAGTTTCCTAAGCCGAGTTGAACTAGATATGCCCCGTGTGTGTAGGAAGCACAGTTCTTTTTTTCTGAGCAAGCACACTGTTCTGGCCCTATAGGAAACACAGGAGAGTAGAAGAGTGCTGATTTCTCAAAGCAGAGTGTGTTTCTTGTAAGGCGAGCTACCGTTTGTTTCCCAGTCGTAAACGGAGTTGAATCCCATGCAGTTTCTGGTCCTACGAGCAAGAGTTGTTTTCTGCTAAGAAGAGTCACTATTGCGCTCCCATTGCCATACACAGTGCAAATAGCACTTGCGTCTGTTCCCAGCAAGTGCAGTGTATTGGACTGAAGAGAAGCTACTGTTCTTGTCAGTTTAATAAGCAGAGTTGAACTAGATATGCCCCGTGTGTGTAGGAAGCACAGTTCTTTTGTTCTGAGCAAGCTCACTGTTCTGGCCCTATAGGAAACACAGGAGAGTAGAAGAGTGCTGTTTTCTCAAAAGCAGAGTGTTTTTCTTGTAAGGCGAGCTAGCGTTTGTTTCCCAGTCCTAAATGGAGTTGAATCCCATGCAGTTTCTGGTCCTACGAGAAAGAGTTGTTTTCTGCTAAGAAGAGTCACTATTGCGCTCCCATTGCCATACACAGTGCAAATAGCACTTGCGTCTGTTCCCAGCAAGTGCAGTGTATTGGACTGAAGAGAAGCTACTGTTCTTGTCAGTTTCCTAAGCAGAGTTGAACTAGATATGCCCCGTGTGTGTAGGAAGCACAGTTCTTTTGTTCTGAGCAAGCTCACTGTTCTGGCCCTATAGGAAACACAGGAGAGTAAGAAGAGTGCTGTTTTCTCAAAAGCAGAGTGTGTTTCTTGTAAGGCGAGCTAGCGTTTGTTTCCCAGTCCTAAACGGAGTTGAATCCCATGCAGTTTCTGGTCCTACGAGCAAGAGTTGTTTTCTGCTAAGAAGAGTCACTATTGCGCTCCCATTGCCTTACACAGTGCAAATAGCACTTGCGTCTGTTCCCAGCAAGTGCAGTGTATTGGACTGAAGAGAAGCTACTGTTCTTGTCAGTTTCCTAAGCAGAGTTGAACTAGATATGCCCCGTGTGTGTAGGAAGCACAGTTCTTTTGTTCTGAGCAGGCTCACTGTTCTGGCCCTATAGGAAACACAGGAGAGTAAGAAGAGTGCTGTTTTCTCAAAAGCAGAGTGTGTTTCTTGTAAGGCGAGCTAGCGTTTGTTTCCCAGTCCTAAACGGAGTTGAATCCCATGCAGTTTCTGGTCCTACGAGCAAGAGTTGTTTTCTGCTAAGAAGAGTCACTATTGCGCTCCCATTGCCATACACAGTGCAAATAGCACTTGCGTCTGTTCCCAGCAAGTGCAGTGTATTGGACTGAAGAGAAGCTACTGTTCTTGTCAGTTTCCTAAGCAGAGTTGAACTAGATATGCCCCGTGTGTGTAGGAAGCACAGTTCTTTTGTTCTGAGCAAGCTCACTGTTCTGGCCCTATAGGAAACACAGGAGAGTAGAAGAGTGCTGTTGTCTCAAAAGCAGAGTGTGTTTCTTGTAAGGCGAGCTAGCGTTTGTTTCCAAGTCGTAAACGGAGTTGAATCCCATGCAGTTTCTGGTCCTACGACCAAGAGTTGTTTTCTGCTAAGAAGAGTCACTACTGCGCTCCCATTGACATAAACAGTGCAAATAGCTCTTGCGTCTGTTCCCAGCAATTGCAGTGTATTGGACTGAAGAGAAGCTACTGTTCTTGTCAGTTTCCTAAGCAGAGTTGAACTAGATATGCCCCGTGTGTGTAGGAAGCGCAGTTCTTTTGTTCTGAGCAAGCTCACTGTTCTGGCCCTATAGGAAACACAGGAGAGTAGAAGAGTGCTGTTTTCTCAAAAGCAGAGTGTGTTTCTTGTAAGGCGAGCTAGCGTTTGTTTCCCAGTCCTAAACGGAGTTGAATCCCATGCAGTTTCTGGTCCTACGAGCAAGAGTTGTTTTCTGCTAAGAAGAGTCACTATTGCGCTCCCATTGCCATACACAGTGCAAATAGCACTTGCGTCTGTTCCCAGCAAGTGCAGTGTATTGGACTGAAGAGAAGCTACTGTTCTTGTCAGTTTCCTAAGCAGAGTTGAACTAGATATGCCCCGTGTGTGTAGGAAGCACAGTTCTTTTGTTCTGAGCAAGCTCACTGTTCTGGCCCTATAGGAAACACAGGAGAGTAGAAGAGTGCTGTTTTCTCAAAAGCAGAGTGTGTTTCTTGTAAGGCGAGCTAGTGTTTGTTTCCCAGTCCTCAACGGAGTTGAATCCCATGCAGTTTCTGGTCCTATGAGCAAGAGTTGTTTTCTGCTAAGAAGAGTCACTATTGCGCTCCCATTGCCATACACAGTGCAAATAGCACTTGCGTCTGTTCCCAGCAAGTGCAGTGTATTGGACTGAAGAGAAGCTACTGTTCTTGTCAGTTTCCTAAGCCGAGTTGAACTAGATATGCCCCGTGTGTGTAGGAAGCACAGTTCTTGTTTTCTGAGCAAGCACACTGTTCTGGCCCTATAGGAAACACAGGAGAGTAGAAGAGTGCTGATTTCTCAAAAGCAGAGTGTGTTTCTTGTAAGGCGAGGTAGCGTTTGTTTCCCAGTCCTAAACGGAGTTGAATCCCATGCAGTTTCTGGTCCTACGAGCAAGAGTTGTTTTCTGCTAAGAAGAGTCACTATTGCGCTCCCATTGCCATACACAGTGCAAATAGCACTTGCGTCTGTTCCCAGCAAGTGCAGTGTATTGGACTGAAGAGAAGCTACTGTTCTTGTCAGTTTCCTAAGCAGAGTTGAACTAGATATGCCCCGTGTGTGTAGGAAGCACAGTTCTTTGTTCTGAGCAAGCTCACTGTTCTGGCCCTATAGGAAACACAGGAGAGTAGAAGAGTGCTGTTTTCTCAAAAGCAGAGTGTTTTTCTTGTAAGGCGAGCTAGCGTTTGTTTCCCAGTCCTAAATGGAGTTGAATCCCATGCAGTTTCTGGTCCTACGAGAAAGAGTTGTTTTCTGCTAAGAAGAGTCACTATTGCGCTCCCATTGCCATACACAGTGCAAATAGCACTTGCGTCTGTTCCCAGCAAGTGCAGTGTATTGGACTGAAGAGAAGCTACTGTTCTTGTCAGTTTCCTAAGCAGAGTTGAACTAGATATGCCCCGTGTGTGTAGGAAGCACAGTTCTTTTGTTCTGAGCTAGCTCACTGTTCTGGCCCTATAGGAAACACAGGAGAGTAGAAGAGTGCTGTTTTCTCAAAACCAGAGTGTGTTTCTTGTAAGGCGAGCTACCGTTTGTTTCCCAGTCCTAAATGGAGTTGAATCCCAGGCAGTTTCTGGTCCTACGAGCAAGAGTTGTTTTCTGCTAAGAAGAGTCACTATTGCACTCCTATTGCCATACACAGTGCAAATAGCACTTGCGTCTGTTCCCAGCAAGTGCAGTGTATTGGACTGAAGAGAAGCTACTGTTCTTGTCAGTTTCCTAAGCAGAGTTGAACTAGATATGCCCCGTGTGTGTAGGAAGCACAGTTCTTTTGTTCTGAGCAAGCTCACTGTTCTGGCCCTATAGGAAACACAGGAGAGTAGAAGAGTGCTGTTTTCTCAAAAGCAGAGTGTGTTTCTTGTAAGGCGAGCTAGCGTTTGTTTCCCAGTCCTAAACGGAGTTGAATCCCTTGCAGTTTCTGGTCCTACGACCAAGAGTTGTTTTCTGCTAAGAAGAGTCACTATTGCGCTCCCATTGCCATACACAGTGCAAATAGCACTTGCGTCTGTTCCCAGCAAGTGCAGTGTATTGGACTGAAGAGAAGCTACTGTTCTTGTCAGTTTCCTAAGCAGAGTTGAACTAGATATGGCCCGTGTTTGTAGGAAGCGCAGTTCTTTTTTTCTGAGCAAGCTCACTGTTCTGTCCCTATAGGAAACACAGGAGAGTAGAAGAGTGCTGTTTTCTCAAAAGCAGAGTGTGTTTCTTGTAAGGCGAGCTAGCGTTTGTTTCCCAGTCCTAAATGGAGTTGAATCCTATGCAGTTTCTGGTCCTACGAGCAAGAGTTGTTTTCTGCTAAGAAGAGTCACTATTGTGCTCCCATTCCCATACACAGTGCAAATAGCACTTGCGTCTGTTCCCAGCAAGTGCAGTGTATTGGACTGAAGAGAAGCTACTGTTCTTGTCAGTTTCCTAAGCAGAATTGAACTAGATTGGCCCGTGTTTGTAGGAAGCGCAGTTCTTTTGTTCTGAGCATGCTCACTGTTCTGTCCCTATAGGAAACACAGGAGAGTAGAAAAGTGCTGTTTTCTCAAAAGCAGAGTGTGTTTCTTGTAAGGCGAGCTAGCGTTTGTTTCCCAGTCCTAAACGGAGTTGAATTCCATACAGTTTCTGGTCCTAGGAGCAAGAGTTGTTTTCTGCTAAGAAGAGTCACTATTGCGCTCCCATTGCCATACACAGTGCAAATAGCACTTGCGTCTGTTCCCAGCAAGTGCAGTGTATTGGACTGAAGAGAAGCTACTGTTCTTGTCAGTTTCCTAAGCAGAGTTGAACTAGATATGCCCCGGGTGTGTAGGAAGCACAGTTCTTTTGTTCTGAGCAGGCTCACTGTTCTGGCCCTATAGGAAACACAGGAGAGTAAGAAGAGTGCTGTTTCCTCAAAAGCAGAGTGTGTTTCTTGTAAGGCGAGCTAGCGTTTGTTTCCCAGTCCTAAACGGAGTTGAATCCCATGCAGTTTCTGGTCCTACGAGCAAGAGTTGTTTTCTGCTAAGAAGAGTCACTATTGCGCTCCCATTGCCATACACAGTGCAAATAGCACTTGCGTCTGTTCCCAGCAAGTGCAGTGTATTGGACTGAAGAGAAGCTACTGTTCTTGTCAGTTTCCTAAGCAGAGTTGAACTAGATATGCCCCGTGTGTGTAGGAAGCACAGTTCTTTTGTTCTGAGCAAGCTCACTGTTCTGGCCCTATAGGAAACACAGGAGAGTAAGAAGAGTGCTGTTTTCTCAAAAGCAGAGTGTGTTTCTTGTAAGGCGAGCTACCGTTTGTTTCCCAGTCCTAAACGGAGTTGAATCCCATGCAGTTTCTGGTCCTACGAGCAAGAGTTGTTTTCTGCTAAGAAGAGTCACTATTGCGCTCCCATTGCCATACACAGTGCAAATAGCACTTGCGTCTGTTCCCAGCAAGTGCAGTGTATTGGACTGAAGAGAAGCTACTGTTCTTGTCAGTTTCCTAAGCAGAGTTGAACTAGATATGCCCCGTGTGTGTAGGAAGCACAGTTCTTTTGTTCTGAGCAAGCTCACTGTTCTGGCCCTATAGGAAACACAGGAGAGTAGAAGAGTGCTGTTTTCTCAAAAGCAGAGTGTGTTTCTTGTAAGGCGAGCTAGCATTTGTTTCCCAGTCCTAAATGGAGTTGAATCCCATGCAGTTTCTGGTCCTACGAGCAAGAGTTGTTTTCTGCTAAGAAGAGTCACTATTGCGCTCCCATTGCCATACACAGTGCAAATATCACTTGCGTCTTTTCCCAGCAAGTGCAGTGTATTGGACTGAAGAGAAGCTACTATTCTTGTCAGTTTCCTAAGCAGAGTTGAACTAGATATGCCCCGTGTGTGTAGGAAGCACAGTTCTTTTGTTCTGAGCAAGCTCACTGTTCTGGCCCTATAGGAAACACAGGAGAGTAAGAAGAGTGCTGTTTTCTCAAAAGCAGAGTGTGTTTCTTGTAAGGCGAGCTAGCGTTTGTTTCCCAGTCCTAAACGGAGTTGAATCCCATGCAGTTTCTGGTCCTACGAGCAAGAGTTGTTTTCTGCTAAGAAGAGTCACTATTGCACTCCCATTGCCATACACAGTGCAAATAGCCCTTGCGTCTGTTCCCAGCAAGTGCAGTGTATTGGACTGAAGAGAAGCTACTGTTCTTGTCAGTTTCCTAAGCAGAGTTGAACTAGATATGCCCCGTGTGTGTAGGAAGCACAGTTCTTTTGTTCTGAGCTAGCTCACTGTTCTGGCCCTATAGGAAACACAGGAGAGTAGAAGAGTGCTGTTTTCTCAAAACCAGAGTGTGTTTCTTGTAAGGCGAGCTACCGTTTGTTTCCCAGTCCTAAATGGAGTTGAATCCCAGGCAGTTTCTGGTCCTACGAGCAAGAGTTGTTTTCTGCTAAGAAGAGTCACTATTGCGCTCCCTTTGCCATACACAGTGCAAATAGCACTTGCGTCTGTTCCCAGCAAGTGCAGTGTATTGGACTGAAGAGAAGCTACTGTTCTTGTCAGTTTCCTAAGCAGAGTTGAACTAGATATGGCCCGTGTTTGTATCAAGCACAGTTCTTTTGTTCTGAGCAAGCTCACTGTTCTGTCCCTATAGGAAACCCAGGAGAGTAGAAAAGTGCTGTTTTCTCAAAAGCAGAGTGTGTTTCTTGTAAGGAGAGCTAGCGTTTGTTTCCCAGTCCTAAACGGAGTTGAATTCCATACAGTTTCTGGTCCTACGAGCAAGAGTTGTTTTCTGCTAAGAAGAGTCACTATTGCGCTCCCATTGCCATACACAGTGCAAATATCACTTGCGTCTGTTCCCAGCAAGTGCAGTGTATTGGACTGAAGAGAAGCTACTGTTCTTGTCAGTTTCCTAAGCAGAGTTGAACTAGATATGCCACGTGTGTGTAGGAAGCACAGTTCTTTTGTTCTGAGCAGGCTCACTGTTCTGGCCCTATAGGAAACACAGGAGAGTAAGAAGAGTGCTGTTTTCTCAAAAGCAGAGTGTGTTTCTTGTAAGGCGAGCTAGCGTTTGTTTCCCAGTCCTAAAGGGAGTTGAATCCCATGCAGTTTCGGGTCCTTACGAGCAAGAGTTGTTTTCGGCTAAGAAGAGTCACTATTGTGCTTCCATTGCCATACACAGTGCAAATAGCACTTGCGTCTGTTCCCAGCAAGTGCAGTGTATTGGACTGAAGAGAAGCTACTGTTCTTGTCAGTTTCCTAAGCAGAGTTGAACTAGATGTGCCCCGTGTGTGTAGGAAGCACAGTTCTTTTGTTCTGAGCAGACTCACTGTTCTGGCCCTATAGGAAACACAGGAGAGTAAGAAGAGTGCTGTTTTCTCAAAAGCAGAGTGTGTTTCTTGTAAGGCGAGCTAGTGTTTGTTTCCCAGTCCTAAAGGGAGTTGAATCCCATGCAGTTTCTGGTCCTACGAGCAAGAGTTGTTTTCTGCTAAGAAGAGTCACTATTGCGCTCCCATTGCCATACACAGTGCAAATAGCACTTGCGTCTGTTCCCAGCAAGTGCAGTGTATTGGACTGAAAAGAAGCTACTGTTCTTGTCAGTTTCCTAAGCAGAGTTGAACTAGATATGCCCCGTGTGTGTAGGAAGCACAGTTCTTTTGTTCTGAGCAAGCTCACTGTTCTGGCCCTATAGGAAACACAGGAGAGTAGAAGAGTGCTGTTTTCTCAAAAGCAGAGTGTGTTTCTTGTAAGGCGAGCTAGCGTTTGTTTCCCAGTCCTAAACGGAGTTGAATCCCATGCAGTTTCTGGTCCTACGAGCAAGAGTTGTTTTCTGCTAAGAAGAGTCACTATTGCGCTCCCATTGCCATACACAGTGCAAATAGCACTTGCGTGTGTTCCCAGCAAGTGCAGTGTATAGGACTAAAGAGAAGCTACTGTTCTTGTCAGTTTAATAAGCAGAGTTGAACTAGATATGCCCCGTGTGTGTAGGAAGCACAGTTCTTTTGTTCTGAGCAAGCTCACTGTTCTGGCCCTACAGGAAACACAGGAGAGTAGAAGAGTGCTGTTTTCTCAAAAGCAGAGTGTGTTTCTTGTAAGGCGAGCTAGCGTTTGTTTCCCAGTCCTAAACGGAGTTGAATCCCATGCAGTTTCTGGTCCTACGAGCAAGAGTTGTTTTCTGCTAAGAAGAGTCACTATTGCGCTCCCATTGCCATACACAGTGCAAATAGCACTTGAGTCTGTTCCCAGCAAGTGCAGTGTATTTGAGTGAAGAGAACCTACTGTTCTTGTCAGTTTTCTAAGCAGAGTTGAACTAGATATGCCCCGTGTATGTAGGAAGCACAGTTCTTTTGTTCTGAGCAAGCTCACTGTTCTGGCCCTATAGGAAACACAAGAGAGTAGAAGAGTGCTGTTTTCTCAAAAGCAGAGTGTGTTTCTTGTAAGGCGAGCTAGCGTTTGTTTCCCAGTCCTAAACGGAGTTGAATCCCATGCAGTTTCTGGTCCTACGAGGAAGAGTTGTTTTCTGCTAAGAAGAGTCACTATTGCGCTCCCATTGCCATACACAGTGCAAATAGCACTTGCGTCTGTTCCCAGCAAGTGCAGTGTATTGGACTGAAAAGAAGCTACTCTTCTTGTCAGTTTCCTAAACAGAGTTGAACTAGATATGCCCCGTGTGTGTAGGAAGCACAGTTCTTTTGTTCTGAGCCAGCTCACTGTTCTGGCCCTATAGGAAACACAGGAGAGTAGAAGAGTGCTGTTTTCTCAAAAGCAGAGTGTTTTTCTTGTAAGGCGAGCTAGCGTTTGTTTCCCAGTCCTAAACGGAGTTGAATCCCATGCAGTTTCTGGTCCTACGAGCAAGAGTTGTTTTCTGCTAAGAAGAGTCACTATTGCGCTGCCTTTGCCATACACAGTGCAAATAGCACTTGCGTCTGTTCCCAGCAAGTGCAGTGTATTGGACTGAAGAGAAGCTACTGTTCTTGTCAGTTTCCTCAGCAGAATTGAACTAGATTGGCCCGTGTTTGTAGGAAGCGCAGTTCTTTTGTTCTGAGCAAGCTCATTGTTCTGTCCCTATAGGAAACACAGGAGAGTAGAAAAGTGCTGTTTTCTCAAAAGCAGAGTGTGTTTCTTGTAATGCGAGCTAGCGTTTGTTTCCCAGTCCTAAACGGAGTTGAATTCCATACAGTTTCTGGTCCTAGGAGCAAGAGTTGTTTTCTGCTAAGAAGAGTCACTATTGCGCTCCCATTGCCATACACAGTGCAAATAGCACTTGCGTCTGTTCCCAGCAAGTGCAGTGTATTGGACTGAAGAGAAGCTACTGTTCTTGTCAGTTTCCTAAGCAGAGTTGAACTAGATATGCCCCGGGTGTGTAGGAAGCACAGTTCTTTTGTTCTGAGCAGGCTCACTGTTCTGGCCCTATAGGAAACACAGGAGAGTAAGAAGAGTGCTGTTTTCTCAAAAGCAGAGTGTGTTTCTTGTAAGGCGAGCTAGCGTTTGTTTCCCAGTCCTAAACGGAGTTGAATCCCATGCAGTTTCTGGTCCTACGAGCAAGAGTTTTTTTCTGCTAAGAAGAGTCACTATTGCGCTCCCATTGCCATACACAGTGCAAATAGCACTTGCGTCTGTTCCCAGCAAGTGCAGTGTATTGGACTGAAGAGAAGCTACTGTTCTTGTCAGTTTCCTAAGCAGAGTTGAACTAGATATGCCCCGTGTGTGTAGGAAGCACAGTTCTTTTGTTCTGAGCAAGCTCACTGTTCTGGCCCTATAGGAAACTCAGGAGAGTAAGAAGAGTGCTGTTTTCTCAAAAGCAGAGTGTGTTTCTTGTAAGGCGAGCTAGCGTTTGTTTCCCAGTCCTAAACGGAGTTGAATCCCATGCAGTTTCTGGTCCTACGAGCAAGAGTTGTTTTCTGCTAAGAAGAGTCACTATTGCGCTCCCATTGCCATACACAGTGCAAATAGCACTTGCGTCTGTTCCCAGCAAGTGCAGTGTATTGGACTGAAGAGAAGCTACTGTTCTTGTCAGTTTACTAAGCAGAGTTGAACTAGATATGCCCCGTGTGTGTAGGAAGCACAGTTCTTTTGTTCTGAGCAAGCTCACTGTTCTGGCCCTATAGGAAACACAGGAGAGTAGAAGAGTGCTGTTTTCTCAAAAGCAGAGTGTGTTTCTTGTAAGGCGAGCTAGCGTTTGTTTCCCAGTCCTAAATGGAGTTGAATCCCATGCAGTTTCTGGTCCTACGAGCAAGAGTTGTTTTCTGCTAAGAAGAGTCACTATTGCGCTCCCATTGCCATACACAGTGCAAATATCACTTGCGTCATTTCCCAGCAAGTGCAGTGTATTGGAAAGAAGAGAAGCTACTATTCTTGTCAGTTTCCTAATCAGAGTTGAACTAGATATGCCCCGTGTGTGTAGGAAGCACAGTTCTTTTGTTCTGAGCAAGCTCACTGTTCTGGCCCTATAGGAAACACAGGAGAGTAAGAAGAGTGCTGTTTTCTCAAAAGCAGAGTGTGTTTCTTGTAAGGCGAGCTAGCGTTTGTTTCCCAGTCCTAAACGGAGTTGAATCCCATGCAGTTTCTGGTCCTACGAGCAAGAGTTGTTTTCTGCTAAGAAGAGTCACTATTGCACTCCCATTGCCATACACAGTGCAAATAGCCCTTGCGTCTGTTCCCAGCAAGTGCAGTGTATTGGACTGAAGAGAAGCTACTGTTCTTGTCAGTTTCCTAAGCAGAGTTGAACTAGATATGCCCCGTGTGTGTAGGAAGCACAGTTCTTTTGTTCTGAGCAAGCTCACTGTTCTGGCCCTATAGGAAACACAGGAGAGTAGAAGAGTGCTGTTTTCTCAAAAGCAGAGTGTGTTTCTTGTAAGGCGAGCTAGCGTTTGTTTCCCAGTCCTAAACGGAGTTGAATCCCATGCAGTTTCTGGTCCTACGAGCAAGAGTTGTTTTCTGCTAAGAAGAGTCACTATTGCGCTCCCATTGCCATACACAGTGCAAATAGCACTTGCGTCTGTTCCCAGCAAGTGCAGTGTATTGGAGTGAAGAGAAGCTACTGTTCTTGTCAGTTTCCTAAGCAGAGTTGAACTAGATATGCCCCGTGTGTGTAGGAAGCACAGTTCTTTTGTTCTGAGCAAGCTCACTGTTCTGGCCCTATAGGAAACACAAGAGAGTAGAATAGTGCTGTTTTCTGAAAAGCAGAGTGTGTTTCTTGGAAGGCGAGCTAGCGTTTGTTTCCCAGTCCTAAACGGAGTTGAATCCCATGCAGTTTCTGGTCCTACGAGCAAGAGTTGTTTTCTGCTAAGAAGAGTCACTATTGCGCTCCCATTGCCATACACAGTGCAAATAGCACTTGAGTCTGTTCCCAGCAAGTGCAGTGTATTGGAGTGAAGAGAACCTACTGTTCTTGTCAGTTTTCTAAGCAGAGTTGAACTAGATATTCCCCGTGTATGTAGGAAGCACAGTTCTTTTTTTCTGAGCAAGCTCACTGTTCTGGCCCTATAGGAAACACAAGAGAGTAGAAGAGTGCTGTTTTCTCAAAAGCAGAGTGTGTTTCTTGTAAGGCGAGCTACCGTTTGTTTCCCAGTCCTAAACGGAGTTGAATCCCATGCAGTTTCTGGTCCTACGAGCAAGAGTTGTTTTCTGCTAAGAAGAGTCACTATTGCGCTCCCATTGCCATACACAGTGCAAATAGCACTTGCGTCTGTTCCCAGCAAGTGCAGTGTATTGGAGTGAAGAGAAGCTACTGTTCTTGTCAGTTTCCTAAGCAGAGTTGAACTAGATATGCCCCGTGTGTGTAGGAAGCACAGTTCTTTTGTTCTGAGCAAGCTCACTGTTCTGGCCCTATAGGAAACACAAGAGAGTAGAATAGTGCTGTTTTCTCAAAAGCAGAGTGTGTTTCTTGTAAGGCGAGCTAGCGTTTGTTTCCCAGTCCTAAATGGAGTTGAATCCCATGCAGTTTCTGGTCCTACGAGCAAGAGTTGTTTTCTGCTAAGAAGAGTCACTATTGCGCTCCCATTGCCATACACAGTGCAAATATCACTTGCGTCTTTTCCCAGCAAGTGCAGTGTATTGGACTGAAGAGAAGCTACTATTCTTGTCAGTTTCCTAATCAGAGTTGAACTAGATATGCCCCGTGTGTGTAGGAAGCACAGTTCTTTTGTTCTGAGCAAGCTCACTGTTCTGGCCCTATAGGAAACACAGGAGAGTAAGAAGAGTGCTGTTTTCTCAAAAGCAGAGTGTGTTTCTTGTAAGGCGAGCTAGCGTTTGTTTCCCAGTCCTAAACGGAGTTGAATCCCATGCAGTTTCTGGTCCTACGAGCAAGAGTTGTTTTCTGCTAAGAAGAGTCACTATTGCACTCCCATTGCCATACACAGTGCAAATAGCCCTTGCGTCTGTTCCCAGCAAGTGCAGTGTATTGGACTGAAGAGAAGCTACTGTTCTTGTCAGTTTCCTAAGCAGAGTTGAACTAGATATGCCCCGTGTGTGTAGGAAGCACAGTTCTTTTGTTCTGAGCTAGCTCACTGTTCTGGCCCTATAGGAAACACAGGAGAGTAGAAGAGTGCTGTTTTCTCAAAACCAGAGTGTGTTTCTTGTAAGGCGAGCTACCGTTTGTTTCCCAGTCCTAAAAGGAGTTGAATCCCAGGCAGTTTCTGGTCCTACGAGCAAGAGTTGTTTTCTGCTAAGAAGAGTCACTATTGCGCTCCCATTGCCATACACAGTGCAAATAGCACTTGCGTCTGTTCCCAGCAAGTGCAGTGTATTGGACTGAAGAGAAGCTACTGTTCTTGTCAGTTTCCTAAGCAGAGTTGAACTAGATATGGCCCGTGTTTGTATCAAGCACAGTTCTTTTGTTCTGAGCAAGCTCACTGTTCTGTCCCTATAGGAAACCCAGGAGAGTAGAAAAGTGCTGTTTTCTCAAAAGCAGAGTGTGTTTCTTGTAAGGCGAGCTAGCGTTTGTTTCCCAGTCCTAAACGGAGTTGAATTCCATACAGTTTCTGGTCCTACGAGCAAGAGTTGTTTTCTGCTAAGAAGAGTCACTATTGCGCTCCCATTGCCATACACAGTGCAAATAGCACTTGCGTCTGTTCCCAGCAAGTGCAGTGTATTGGACTGAAGAGAAGCTACTGTTCTTGTCAGTTTCCTAAGCAGAGTTGAACTAGATATGCCCCGTGAGTGTAGGAAGCACAGTTCTTTTGTTCTGAGCAGGCTCACTGTTCTGGCCCTATAGGAAACACAGGAGAGTAAGAAGAGTGCTGTTTTCTCAAAAGCAGAGTGTGTTTCTTGTAAGGCGAGCTAGCGTTTGTTTCCCAGTCCTAAACGGAGTTGAATCCCATGCAGTTTCGGGTCCTACGAGCAAGAGTTGTTTTCTGCTAAGAAGAGTCACTATTGTGCTCCCATTGCCATACACAGTGCAAATAGCACTTGCGTCTGTTCCCAGCAAGTGCAGTGTATTGGACTGAAGAGAAGCTACTGTTCTTGTCAGTTTCCTAAGCAGAGTTGAACTAGATGTGCCCCGTGTGTGTAGGAAGCACAGTTCTTTTGTTCTGAGCAGACTCACTGTTCTGGCCCTATAGGAAACACAGGAGAGTAAGAAGAGTGCTGTTTTCTCAAAAGCAGAGTGTGTTTCTTGTAAGGCGAGCTAGTGTTTGTTTCCCAGTCCTAAAGGGAGTTGAATCCCATGCAGTTTCAGGTCCTACGAGCAAGAGTTGTTTTCTGCTAAGAAGAATCACTATTGCGCTCCCATTGCCATACACAGTGCAAATAGCACTTGCGTCTGTTCCCAGCAAGTGCAGTGTATTGGACTGAAGAGAAGCTACTGTTCTTGTCAGTTTCCTAAGCAGAGTTGAACTAGATATGCCCCGTGTGTGTAGGAAGCACAGTTCTTTTGTTCTGAGCAAGCTCACTGTTCTGGCCCTACAGGAAACACAGGAGAGTAGAAGAGTGCTGTTTTCTCAAAAGCAGAGTGTGTTTCTTGTAAGGCGAGCTAGGGTTTGTTTCCCAGTCCTAAACGGAGTTGAATCCCATGCAGTTTCTGGTCCTACGGGCAAGAGTTGTTTTCTGCTAAGAAGAGTCACTATTGCGCTCCCATTGCCATACACAGTGCAAATAGCACTTGAGTCTGTTCCCAGCAAGTGCAGTGTATTGGAGTGAAGAGAACCTACTGTTCTTGTCAGTTTTCTAAGCAGAGTTGAACGAGATATGCCCCGTGTATGTAGGAAGCACAGTTCTTTTGTTCTGAGCAAGCTCACTGTTCTGGCCCTATAGGAAACACAGGAGAGTAGAAGAGTGCTGTTTTCTCAAAAGCAGAGTGTGTTTCTTGTAAGGCGAGCTAGCATTTGTTTCCCAGTCCTAAACGGAGTTGAATCCCATGCAGTTTCTGGTCCTACGAGCAAGAGTTGTTTTCTGCTAAGAAGAGTCACTATTGCGCTCCCATTGCCATTCACAGTGCAAATAGCACTTGCGTCTGTTCCCAGCAAGTGCAGTGTATTGGACTGAAGAGAAGCTACTGTTCTTGTCAGTTTCCTAAGCAGAGTTGAACTAGATATGCCCCGTGTGTGTAGAAAGCACAGTTCTTTTGTTCTGAGCAAGCTCACTGTTCTGGCCCTATAGGAAACACAAGAGAGTAGAATAGTGCTGTTTTCTCAAAAGCAGAGTGTGTTTCTTGGAAGGCGAGCTAGCGTTTGTTTCCCAGTCCTAAACGGAGTTGAATCCCATGCAGTTTCTGGTCCTACGAGCAAGAGTTGTTTTCTGCTAAGAAGAGTCACTATTGCGCTCCCATTGCCATACACAGTGCAAATAGCACTTGCGTCTGTTCCCAGCAAGTGCAGTGTATTGGACTGAAAAGAAGCTACTCTTCTTGTCAGTTTCCTAAACAGAGTTGAACTAGATATGCCCCGTGTGTGTAGGAAGCACAGTTCTTTTGTTCTGAGCCAGCTCACTGTTCTGGCCCTATAGGAAACACAGGAGAGTAGAAGAGTGCTGTTTTCTCAAAAGCAGAGTGTTTTTCTTGTAAGGCGAGCTAGCGTTTGTTTCCCAGTCCTAAACGGAGTTGAATCCCATGCAGTTTCTGGTCCTACGAGCAAGAGTTGTTTTCTGCTAAGAAGAGTCACTATTGCGCTGCCTTTGCCATACACAGTGCAAATAGCACTTGCGTCTGTTCCCAGCAAGTGCAGTGTATTGGACTGAAGAGAAGCTACTGTTCTTGTCAGTTTCCTAAGCAGAGTTGAACTAGATATGCCCCGTGTGTGTAGGAAGCACAGTTCTTTTGTTCTGAGCAAGCTCACTGTTCTGGCCCTACAGGAAACACAGGAGAGTAGAAGAGTGCTGTTTTCTCAAAAGCAGAGTGTGTTTCTTGGAAGGCGAGCTAGCGTTTGTTTCCCAGTCCTAAACGGAGTTGAATCCCATGCAGTTTCTGGTCCTACGACCAAGAGTTGTTTTCTGCTAAGAAGAGTCACTATTGCGCTCCCATTGCCATACACAGTGCAAATAGCACTTGCGTCTGTTCCCAGCAAGTGCAGTGTATTGGACTGAAGAGAAGCTACTGTTCTTGTCAGTTTCCTAAGCAGAGTTGAACTAGATATGGCCCGTGTTTGTAGGAAGCACAGTTCTTTTGTTCTGAGCAAGCTCACTGTTCTGTCCCTATAGGAAACCCAGGAGAGTAGAAGAGTGCTGTTTTCTCAAAAGCAGAGTGTGTTTCTTGTAAGGCGAGCTAGCGTTTGTTTCCCAGTCCTAAACGGAGTTGAATTCCATACAGTTTCTGGTCCTACGAGCAAGAGTTGTTTTCTGCTAAGAAGAGTCACTATTGCGCTCCCATTGCCATACACAGTGCAAATAGCACTTGCTTCTGTTCCCAGCAAGTGCAGTGTATTGGACTGAAGAGAAGCTACTGTTCTTGTCAGTTTCCTAAGCAGAGTTGAACTAGATATGCCCCGTGTGTGTAGGAAGCACAGTTCTTTTGTTCTGAGCAGGCTCACTGTTCTGGCCCTATAGGAAACACAGGAGAGTAAGAAGAGTGCTGTTTTCTCAAAAGCAGAGTGTTTCTTGTAAGGCGAGCTAGCGTTTGTTTCCCAGTCCTAAACGGAGTTGAATCCCATGCAGTTTCGGGTCCTACGAGCAAGAGTTGTTTTCTGCTAAGAAGAGTCACTATTGTGCTCCCATTGCCATACACAGTGCAAATAGCACTTGCGTCTGTTCCCAGCAAGTGCAGTGTATTGGACTGAAGAGAAGCTACTGTTCTTGTCAATTTCCTAAGCAGAGTTGAACTAGATGTGCCCCGTGTGTGTAGGAAGCACAGTTCTTTTGTTCTGAGCAGGCTCACTGTTCTGGCCCTATAGGAAACACAGGAGAGTAAGAAGAGTGCTGTTTTCTCAATAGCAGAGTGTGTTTCTTGTAAGGCGAGCTAGTGTTTGTTTCCCAGTCCTAAAGGGAGTTGAATCCCATGCAGTTTCTGGTCCTACGAGCAAGAGTTGTTTTCTGCTAAGAAGAGTCACTATTGCGCTCCCTTTGCCATACACAGTGCAAATAGCACTTGCGTCTGTTCCCAGCAAGTGCAGTGTATTGGACTGAAGAGAAGCTACTGTTCTTGTCAGTTTCCTAAGCAGAGTTGAACTAGATATGCCCCGTGTGTGTAGGAAGCACAGTTCTTTTGTTCTGAGCAAGCTCACTGTTCTGGCCCTATAGGAAACACAGGAGAGTAGAAGAGTGCTGTTTTCTCAAAAGCAGAGTGTGTTTCTTGTAAGGCGAGCTAGCGTTTGTTTCCCAGTCCTAAACGGAGTTGAATCCCATGCAGTTTCTGGTCCTACGAGCAAGAGTTGTTTTCTGCTAAGAAGAGTCACTATTGCGCTCCCATTGCCATACACAGTGCAAATAGCACTTGCGTGTGTTCCCAGCAAGTGCAGTGTATTGGACTGAAGAGAAGCTACTGTTCTTGTCAGTTTAATAAGCAGAGTTGAACTAGATATGCCCCGTGTGTGTAGGAAGCACAGTTCTTTTGTTCTGAGCAGGCTCACTGTTCTGGCCCTACAGGAAACACAGGAGAGTAGAAGAGTGCTGTTTTCTCAAAAGCAGAGTGTGTTTCTTGTAAGGCGAGCTAGCGTTTGTTTCCCAGTCCTAAACGGAGTTGAATCCCATGCAGTTTCTGGTCCTACGAGCAAGAGTTGTTTTCTGCTAAGAAGAGTCACTATTGCGCTCCCATTGCCATACACAGTGCAAATAGCACTTGCGTCTGTTCCCAGCAAGTGCAGTGTATTGGAGTGAAGAGAAGCTACTGTTCTTGTCAGTTTTCTAAGCAGAGTTGAACTAGATATGCCCCGTGTGTGTAGGAAGCACAGTTCTTTTGTTCTGAGCAAGCTCACTGTTCTGGCCCTATAGGAAACACAGGAGAGTAGAGGAGTGCTGTTTTCTCAAAAGCAGAGTGTGTTTCTTGTAAGGCGAGCTAGCGTTTGTTTCCCAGTCCTAAACGGAGTTGAATCCCATGCAGTTTCTGGTCCTACGAGCAAGAGTTGTTTTCTGCTAAGAAGAGTCACTATTGCGCTCCCATTGCCATACACAGTGCAAATAGCACTTGCGTCTGTTCCCAGCAAGTGCAGTGTATTGGAGTGAAGAGAAGCTACTGTTCTTGTCAGTTTCCTAAGCAGAGTTGAACTAGATATGCCCCGTGTGTGTAGGAAGCACAGTTCTTTTGTTCTGAGCAAGCTCACTGTTCTGGCCCTATAGGAAACACAAGAGAGTAGAATAGTGCTGTTTTCTGAAAAGCAGAGTGTGTTTCTTGGAAGGCGAGCTAGCGTTTGTTTCCCAGTCCTAAACGGAGTTGAATCCCATGCAGTTTCTGGTCCTACGAGCAAGAGTTGTTTTCTGCTAAGAAGAGTCACTATTGCACTCCCATTGCCATACACAGTGCAAATAGCACTTGCGTCTGTTCCCAGCAAGTGCAGTGTATTGGACTGAAAAGAAGCTACTCTTCTTGTCAGTTTCCTAAACAGAGTTGAACTAGATATGCCCCGTGTGTGTAGGAAGCACAGTTCTTTTGTTCTGAGCAAGCTCACTGTTCTGGCCCTATAGGAAACACAGGAGAGTAGAAGAGTGCTGTTTTCTCAAAAGCAGAGTGTTTTTCTTGTAAGGCGAGCTAGCGTTTGTTTCCCAGTCCTAAACGGAGTTGAATCCCATGCAGTTTCTGGTCCTACGAGCAAGAGTTGTTTTCTGCTAAGAAGAGTCACTATTGCGCTGCCTTTGCCATACACAGTGCAAATAGCACTTGCGTCTGTTCCCAGCAAGTGCAGTGTATTGGACTGAAGAGAAGCTACTGTTCTTGTCAGTTTCCTAAGCAGAGTTGAACTAGATATGCCCCGTGTGTGTAGGAAGCACAGTTCTTTTGTTCTGAGCAGGCTCACTGTTCTGGCCCTATAGGAAACACAGGAGAGTAAGAAGAGTGCTGTTTTCTCAAAAGCAGAGTGTGTTTCTTGTAAGGCGAGCTAGTGTTTGTTTCCCAGTCCTAAAGGGAGTTGAATCCCATGCAGTTTCTGGTCCTACGAGCAAGAGTTGTTTTCTGCTAAGAAGAGTCACTATTGCGCTCCTATTGCCATACACAGTGCAAATAGCACTTGCGTCTGTTCCCAGCAAGTGCAGTGTATTGGACTGAAGAGAAGCTACTGTTCTTGTCAGTTTCCTAAGCAGAGTTGAACTAGATATGCCCCGTGTGTGTAGGAAGCACAGTTCTTTTGTTCTGAGCAAGCTCACTGTTCTGGCCCTATAGGAAACACAGGAGAGTAGAAGAGTGCTGTTTTCTCAAAAGCAGAGTGTGTTTCTTGTAAGGCGAGCTAGCATTTGTTTCCCAGTCCTAAACGGAGTTGAATCCCATGCAGTTTCTGGTCCTACGAGCAAGAGTTGTTTTCTGCTAAGAAGAGTCACTATTTCGCTCCCATTGCCATACACAGTGCAAATAGCACTTGCGTGTGTTCCCAGCAAGTGCAGTGTATTGGACTGAAGATAAGCTACTGTTCTTGTCAGTTTAATAAGCAGAGTTGAACTAGATATGCCCCGTGTGTGTAGGAAGCACAGTTCTTGTGTTCTGAGCAGGCTCACTGTTCTGGCCTACAGGAAACTCAGGAGAGTAGAAGAGTGCTGTTTTCTCAAAAGCAGAGTGTGTTTCTTGTAAGGCGAGCTAGCGTTTGTTTCCCAGTCCTAAACGGAGTTGAATCCCATGCAGTTTCTGGTCCTACGAGCAAGAGTTGTTTTCTGCTAAGAAGAGTCACTATTGCGCTCCCATTGCCATACACAGTGCAAATAGCACTTGCGTCTGTTCCCAGCAAGTGCAGTGTATTGGAGTGAAGAGAAGCTACTGTTCTTGTCAGTTTTCTAAGCAGAGTTGAACTAGATATGCCCCGTGTATGTAGGAAGCACAGTTCTTTTGTTCTGAGCAAGCTCACTGTTCTGGCCCTATAGGAAACACAGGAGAGTAGAAGAGTGCTGTTTTCTCAAAAGCCGAGTGTGTTTCTTGTAAGGCGAGCTAGCGTTTGTTTCCCAGTCCTAAAGGGAGTTGAATCCCATGCAGTTTCTGGTCCTACGAGCAAGAGTTGTTTTCTGCTAAGAAGAGTCACTATTGCGCTCCCATTGCCATACACAGTGCAAATAGCACTTGCGTCTGTTCCCAGCAAGTGCAGTGTATTGGAGTGAAGAGAAGCTACTGTTCTTGTCAGTTTCCTAAGCAGAGTTGAACTAGATATGCCCCGTGTGTGTAGGAAGCACAGTTCTTTTGTTCTGAGCAAGCTCACTGTTCTGGCCCTATAGGAAACACAAGAGAGTAGAATAGTGCTGTTTTCTCAAAAGTAGTGTGTGTTTCTTGGAAGGCGAGCTAGCGTTTGTTTCCAGTCCTAAAAGGAGTTGAATCACATGCAGTTTCTGGTCCTACGAGCAAGAGTTGTTTTCTGCTAAGAAGAGTCACTATTGTGCTCCCATTGCCATACACAGTGCAAATAGCACTTGCGTCTGTTCCCAGCAAGTGCAGTGTATTGGACTGAAAAGAAGCTACTCTTCTTGTCAGTTTCCTAAACAGAGTTGAACTAGATATGCCCCGTGTGTGTAGGAAGCACAGTTCTTTTGTTCTGAGCAAGCTCACTGTTCTGGCCCTATAGGAAACACAGGAGAGTAGAAGAGTGCTGTTTTCTCAAAAGCAGAGTGTTTTTCTTCTAAGGCGAGCTAGCATTTGTTTCCCAGTCCTAAACGGAGTTGAATCCCATGCAGTTTCTGGTCCTACGAGCAAGAGTTGTTTTCTGCTAAGAAGAGTCACTATTGCGCTGCCTTTGCCATACACAGTGCAAATAGCACTTGCGTCTGTTCCCAGCAAGTGCAGTGTATTGGACTGAAGAGAAGCTACTGTTCTTGTCAGTTTCCTAAGCAGAGTTGAACTAGATATGCCCCGTGTGTGTAGGAAGCACAGTTCTTTTGTTCTGAGCAAGCTCACTGTTCTGGCCCTACAGGAAACACAGGAGAGTAGAAGAGTGCTGTTTTCTCAAAAGCAGAGTGTGTTTCTTGTAAGGCGAGCTAGCGTTTGTTTCCCAGTCCTAAACGGAGTTGAATCCCATGCAGTTTCTGGTCCTACGAGCAAGAGTTGTTTTCTGCTAAGAAGAGTCACTATTGCGCTCCCATTGCCATACACAGTGCAAATAGCACTTGCGTCTGTTCCCAGCAAGTGCAGTGTATTGGACTGAAGAGAAGCTACTGTTCTTGTCAGTTTCCTAAGCAGAGTTGAACTAAATATGCCCCGTGTGTGTAGGAAGCACAGTTCTTTTGTTCTGAGCAAGCTCACTGTTCTGGCCCTATAGGAAACACAGGAGAGTAGAAGAGTGCTGTTTTCTCAAAAGCAGAGTGTGTTTCTTGTAAGGCGAGCTAGCGTTTGTTTCCCAGTCCTAAATGGAGTTGAATCCCATGCAGTTTCTGGTCCTACGAGCAAGAGTTGTTTTCTGCTAAGAAGAGTCACTATTGCGCTCCCATTGCCATACACAGTGCAAATAGCACTTGCGTCTGTTCCCAGCAAGTGCAGTGTATTGGACTGAAGAGAAGCTACTGTTCTTGTCAGTTTCCTAAGCCGAGTTGAACTAGATATGCCCCGTGTGTGTAGGAAGCACAGTTCTTTTGTTCTGAGCAAGCTCACTATTCTGGCCCTATAGGAAACACAGGAGAGTAGAAGAGTGCTGTTTTCTCAAAAGCAGAGTGTTTTTCTTGTAAGGCGAGCTAGCGTTTGTTTCCCAGTCCTAAACGGAGTTGAATCCCATGCAGTTTCTGGTCCTACGAGCAAGAGTTGTTTTCTGCTAAGAAGAGTCACTATTGCGCTCCCATTGCCATACACAGTGCAAATAGCACTTGCGTCTGTTCCCAGCAAGTGCAGTGTATTCGACTGAAGAGAAGCTACTGTTCTTGTCAGTTTCCTAAGCAGAGTTGAACTAGATATGCCCCGTGTGTGTAGGAAGCACAGTTCTTTTGTTCTGAGCAAGCTCACTGTTCAGGCCCTATAGGAAACACAGGAGAGTAGAAGAGTGCTGTTTTCTCAAAAGCAGAGTGTTTTTCTTGTAAGGAGAGCTAGCGTTTGTTTCCCAGTCCTCAACGGAGTTGAATCACATGCAGTTTCTGGTCCTATGAGCAAGAGTTGTTTTCTGCTAAGAAGAGTCACTATTGCGCTCCCATTGCCATACACAGTGCAAATAGCACTTGCGTTTGTTCCCAGCAAGTGCAGTGTATTGGACTGAAGAGAAGCTACTGTTCTTGTCAGTTTCCTAAGCCGAGTTGAACTAGATATGCCCCGTGTGTGTAGGAAGCACAGTTCTTTTGTTCTGAGCAAGCTCACTGTTCTGGCCCTATAGGAAACACAGGAGAGTAGAAGAGTGCTGTTTTCTCAAAAGCAGAGTGTGTTTCTTGTAAGGCGAGGTAGCGTTTGTTTCCCAGTCGTAAACGGAGTTGAATCCCATGCAGTTTCTGGTCCTACGAGCAAGAGTTGTTTTCTGCTAAGAAGAGTCACTATTGCGCTCCCATTGCCATACACAGTGCAAATAGCACTTGCGTCTGTTCCCAGCAAGTGCAGTGTATTGGACTGAAGAGAAGCTACTGTTCTTGTCAGTTTAATAAGCAGAGTTGAACTAGATCTGCCACGTGTGTGTAGGAAGCACAGTTTTTTTGTTCTGAGCAAGCTCACTGTTCTGGCCCTATAGGAAACACAGGAGAGTAGAAGAGTGCTGTTTTCTCAAAAGCAGAGTGTTTTTCTTGTAAGGCGAGCTAGCGTTTGTTTCCCAGTCCTAAACGGAGTTGAATCCCATGCAGTTTCTGGTCCTACGAGCAAGAGTTGTTTTCTGCTAAGAAGAGTCACTATTGCGCTCCCATTGCCATACACAGTGCAAATAGCACTTGCGTCTGTTCCCAGCAAGTGCAGTGTATTGGACTGAAGAGAAGCTACTGTTCTTGTCAGTTTCCTAAGCAGAGTTGAACTAGATATGCCCCGTGTGTGTAGGAAGCACAGTTCTTTTGTTCTGAGCAAGCTCACTGTTCTGGCCCTATAGGAAACACAGGAGAGTAGAAGAGTGCTGTTTTCTCAAAAGCAGAGTGTGTTTCTTGTAAGGCGAGTTTAGCGTTTGTTTCCCAGTCCTAAACGGAGTTGAATCCCATGCAGTTTCTGGTCCTACGAGCAAGAGATGTTTTCTGCTAAGAAGAGTCACTATTGCGCTCCCATTGCCATACACAGTGCAAATAGCACTTGCGTCTGTTCCCAGCAAGTGCAGTGTATTGCACTGAAGAGAAGCTACTGTTCTTGTCAGTTTCCTAAGCAGAGTTGAACTAGATATGCCCCGTGTGTGTAGGAAGCACAGTTCTTTTGTTCTGAGCAAGCTCACTGTTCTGGCCCTATAGGAAACACAGGAGAGTAGAAGAGTGCTGTTTTCTCAAAAGCAGAGTGTGTTTCTTGTAAGGCGAGCTAGCGTTTGTTTCCCAGTCCTAAACGGAGTTGAATCCCATGCAGTTTCTGGTCCTAGGAGCAAGAGTTGTTTTCTGCTAAGAAGAGTCACTATTGCGCTCCCATTGCCATACACAGTGCAAATAGCACTTGCGTCTGTTCCCAGCAAGTGCAGTGTATTGGACTGAAGAGAAGCTACTGTTCTTGTCAGTTTCCTAAGCAGAGTTGAACTAGATATGCCCCGTGTGTGTAGGAAGCACAGTTCTTTGGTTCTGAGCAAGCTCACTGTTCTGGCCCTATAGGAAACACAGGAGAGTAGAAGAGTGCTGTTTTCTCAAAAGCAGAGTGTGTTTCTTGTAAGGCGAGCTAGCGTTTGTTTCCCAGTCCTCAACGGAGTTGAATCACATGCAGTTTCTGGTCCTATGAGCTAGAGTTGTTTTCTGCTAAGAAGACTCACTATTGCGCTCCCATTTCCATACACAGTGCAAATAGCACTTGCGTCTGTTCCCAGCAAGTGCAGTGTATAGGACTGAAGAGAAGCTACTGTTCTTGTCAGTTTCCTAAGCCGAGTTGAACTAGATATGCCCCGTGTGTGTAGGAAGCACAGTTCTTTTGTTCTGAGCAAGCACACTGTTCTGGCCCTATAGGAAACACAGGAGAGTAGAAGAGTGCTGATTTCTCAAAAGCAGAGTGTGTTTCTTGTAAGGCGAGCTAGCGTTTGTTTCCCAGTCCTAAACGGAGTTGAATCCCATGCAGTTTCTGGTCCTACGAGCAAGAGTTGTTTTCTGCTAAGAAGAGTCACTATTGCGCTCCCATTGCCATACACAGTGCAAATAGCACTTGCGTCTGTTCCCAGCAAGTGCAGTGTATTGGACTGAAGAGAAGCTACTGTTCTTGTCAGTTTCCTAAGCAGAGTTGAACTAGATATGGCCCGTGTTTGTAGGAAGCGCAGTTCTTTTTTTCTGAGCAAGCTCACTGTTCTGTCCCTGTAGGAAACACAGGAGAGTAGAAAAGTGCTGTTTTCTCAAAAGCAGCGTGTGTTTCTTGTAAGGCGAGCTAGCGTTTGTTTCCCAGTCCTAAACGGAGTTGAATCCTATGCAGTTTCTGGTCCTACGAGCAAGAGTTGTTTTCTGCTAAGAAGAGTCACTATTGTGCTCCCATTCCCATACACAGTGCAAATAGCACTTGCGTCTGTTCCCAGCAAGTGCAGTGTATTGGACTGAAGAGAAGCTACTGTTCTTGTCAGTTTCCTAAGCAGAATTGAACTAGATATGGCCCGTGTTTGTAGGAAGCGCAGTTCTTTTGTTCTGAGCAAGCTCACTGTTCTGTCCCTATAGGAAACACAGGAGAGTAGAAAAGTGCTGTTTTCTCAAAAGCAGAGTGTGTTTCTTGTAAGGCGAGCTAGCGTTTGTTTCCCAGTCCTAAACAGAGTTGAATCCCATGCAGTTTCTGGTCCTAGGAGCAAGAGTTGTTTTCTGCTAAGAAGAGTCACTATTGTGCTCCCTTTGCCATACACAGTGCAAATAGCACTTGCGTCTGTTCCCAGCAAGTGCAGTGTATTGGACTGAAGAGAAGCTACTATTCTTGTCAGTTTCCTAAGCAGAGTTGAACTAGATATGCCCCGTGTGTGTAGGAAGCACAGTTCTTTTGTTCTGAGCAGGCTCACTGTTCTGGCCCTATATGAAACACAGGAGAGTAATAAGAGTGCTGTTTTCTCAAAAGCAGAGTGTGTTTCTTGTAAGGCGAGCTAGCGTTTGTTTACCAGTCCTAAATGGAGTTGAATCCCATGCAGTTTCTGGTCCTACGAGCAAGAGTTGTTTTCTGCTAAGAAGAGTCACTATTGCGCTCCCATTGCCATACACAGTGCAAATATCACTTGCGTCTTTTCCCAGCAAGTGCAGTGTATTGGACTGAAGAGAAGCTACTATTCTTGTCAGTTGCCTAAGCAGAGTTGAACTAGATATGCCCCGTGTGTGTAGGAAGCACAGTTCTTTTGTTCTGAGCAAGCTCACTGTTCTGGCCCTATAGGAAACACAGGAGAGTAGAAGAGTGCTGTTTTCTCAAAAGCAGAGTGTGTTTCTTGTAAGGCGAGCTAGCGTTTGTTTCCCAGTCCTAAACGGAGTTGAATCCCATGCAGTTTCTGGTCCTACGAGCAAGAGTTGTTTTCTGCTAAGAAGAGTCACTATTGCGCTCCCATTGCCATACACAGTGCAAATAGCCCTTGCGTCTGTTCCCAGCAAGTGCAGTGTATTGGACTGAAGAGAAGCTACTGTTCTTGTCAGTTTCCTAAGCAGATTTGAACTAGATATGCCCCGTGTGTGTAGGAAGCACAGTTCTTTTGTTCTGAGCAAGCTCACTGTTCTGGCCCTATAGGAAACACAGGAGAGTAGAAGAGTGCTGTTTTCTCAAAAGCAGAGTGTGTTTCTTGTAAGGCGAGCTACCGTTTGTTTCCCAGTCCTAAATGGAGTTGAATCCCAGGCAGTTTCTAGTCCTACGAGCAAGAGTTGTTTTCTACTAAGAAGAGTCGCTATTGCGCTCTTATTGCCATACACAGTGCAAATAGCACTTGCGTCTGTTCCCAGCAAGTGCAGTGTATTGGACTGAAGAGAAGCTACTGTTCTTGTCAGTTTCCTAAGCAGAGATGAACTAGATATGCCCCGTGTGTGTAGGAAGCACAGTTCTTTTGTTCTGAGCAAGCTCACTGTTCTGGCCCTATAGGAAACACAGGAGAGTAGAAGAGTGCTGTTTTCTCAAAAGCAGAGTGTGTTTCTTGTAAGGCGAGCTAGCGTTTGTTTCCCAGTCCTAAACGGAGTTGAATCCCATGCAGTTTTTGGTCCTACGAGCAAGAGTTGTTTTCTGCTAAGAAGAGTCACTATTGCGCTCCCATTGCCATACACAGTGCAAATAGCACTTGCGTCTGTTCCCAGCAAGTGCAGTGTATTGGACTGAAGAGAAGCTACTGTTCTTGTCAGTTTCCTAAGCAGAGTTGAACTAGATATGGCCCGTGTTTGTAGGAAGCACAGTTCTTTTGTTCTGAGCAAGCTCACTGTTCTGTCCCTATAGGAAACACAGGAGAGTAGAAAAGTGCTGTTTTCTCAAAAGCAGAGTGTGTTTCTTGTAAGGCGAGCTAGCGTTTGTTTCCCAGTCCTAAACGGAGTTGAATTCCATACAGTTTCTGGTCCTACGAGCAAGAGTTGTTTTCTGCTAAGAAGAGTCACTATTGCGCTCCCATTGCCATACACAGTGCAAATAGCACTTGTGTCTGTTCCCAGCAAGTGCAGTGTATTGGACTGAAGAGAAGATACTGTTCTTGTCAGTTTCCTAAGCAGAGTTGAACTAGATATGCCCCGTGTGTGTAGGAAGCAGAGTTCTTTTGTTCTGAGCAGGCTCACTGTTCTGGCCCTATGGGAAACACAGGAGAGTAAGAAGAGTGCTGTTTTCTCAAAAGCAGAGTGTGTTTCTTGTAAGGCGAGCTAGCGTTTGTTTCCCAGTCCTAAACGGAGTTGAATCCCATGCAGTTTCTGGTCCTACGAGCAAGAGTTGTTTTCTGCTAAGAAGAGTCACTATTGCGCTCCCATTGCCATACACAGTGCAAATAGCACTTGCGTCTGTTCCCAGCAAGTGCAGTGTATTGGACTGAAGAGAAGCTACTGTTCTTGTCAGTTTCCTAAGCAGAGTTGAACTAGATATGCCCCGTGTGTGTAGGAAGCACAGTTCTTTTGTTCTGAGCAAGCTCACTGTTCTGGCCCTATAGGAAACACAGGAGAGTAGAAGAGTGCTGTTTTCTCAAAAGCAGACTGTGTTTCTTGTAAGGCGAGCTACCGTTTGTTTCCCAGTCCTAAACGGAGTTGAATCCCAGGCAGTTTCTGGTCCTAGGAGCAAGAGTTGTTTTCTGCTAAGAAGAGTCACTATTGCGCTCCCATTGCCATACACAGTGCAAATAGCACTTGCGTCTGTTCCCAGCAAGTGCAGTGTATTGGACTGAAGAGAAGCTACTGTTCTTGTCAGTTTCCTAAGCAGAGTTGAACTAGATATGCCCCGTGTGTGTAGGAAGCACAGTTCTTTTGTTCTGAGCAAGCTCACTGTTCTGGCCCTATAGGAAACACAGGAGAGTAGAAGAGTGCTGTTTTCTCAAAAGCAGAGTGTGTTTCTTGTAAGGCGAGCTAGCGTTTGTTTCCCAGTCGTAAACGGAGTTGAATCCCATGCAGTTTCTGGTCCTACGAGCAAGAGTTGTTTTCTACTAAGAAGAGTCACTATTGCGCTCCCATTGCCATACACAGTGCAAATAGCACTTGCGTCTGTTCCCAGCAAGTGCAGTGTATTGGACTGAAGAGAAGCTACTGTTCTTGTCAGTTTAATAAGCAGAGTTGAACTAGATATGCCCCGTGTGTGTAGGAAGCACAGTTCTTTTGTTCTGAGCAAGCTCACTGTTCTGGCCCTACAGGAAACACAGGAGAGTAGAAGAGTGCTGTTTTCTCAAAAGCAGAGTGTGTTTCTTGTAAGGCGAGCTAGCGTTTGTTTCCCAGTCCTAAACGGAGTTGAATCCTATGCAGTTTCTGGTCCTACGAGCAAGAGTTGTTTTCTGCTAAGAAGAGTCACTATTGTGCTCCCATTCCCATACACAGTGCAAATAGCACTTGCGTCTGTTCCCAGCAAGTGCAGTGTATTGGACTGAAGAGAAGCTACTGTTCTTGTCAGTTTCCTAAGCAGAGTTGAACTAGATATGGCCCGTGTTTGTAGGAAGCGCAGTTCTTTTGTTCTGAGCAAGCTCACTGTTCTGGCCCTATAGGAAACACAGGAGAGTAGAAAAGTGCTGTTTTCTCAAAAGCAGAGTGTTTTTCTTGTAAGGCGAGCTAGCGTTTGTTTCCCAGTCCTAAACGGAGTTGAATTCCATACAGTTTTTGGTCCTACGAGCAAGAGTTGTTTTCTGCTAAGAAGAGTCACTATTGCACTCCCATTGCCATACACAGTGCAAATAGCACTTGCGTCTGTTCCCAGCAAGTGCAGTGTATTGGACTGAAGAGAAGCTACTGTTCTTGTCAGTTTCCTAAGCAGAGTTGAACTAGATATGCCCCGTGTGTGTAGGAAGCACAGTTCTTTTGTTCTGAGCAAGCTCACTGTTCTGGCCCTATAGGAAACACAGGAGAGTAGAAGAGTGCTGTTTTCTCAAAAGCAGAGTGTGTTTCTTGTAAGGCGAGCTAGCGTTTGTTTCCCAGTCCTAAACGGAGTTGAATCCCATGCAGTTTCTGGTCCTACGAGCAAGAGTTGTTTTCTGCTAAGAAGAGTCACTATTGCGCTCCCATTGCCATACACAGTGCAAATAGCACTTGCGTCTGTTCCCAGCAAGTGCAGTGTATTGGACTGAAGAGAAGCTACTGTTCTTGTCAGTTTCCTAAGCCGAGTTGAACTAGATATGCCCCGTGTGTGTAGGAAGCACAGTTCTTTTGTTCTGAGCAAGCTCACTGTTCTGGCCCTACAGGAAACACAGGAGAGTAGAAGAGTGCTGTTTTCTCAAAAGCAGAGTGTGTTTCTTGTAAGGCGAGCTAGCGTTTGTTTCCCAGTCCTAAACAGAGTTCAATCCCATGCAGTTTCTGGTCCTACGAGCAAGAGTTGTTTTCTGCTAAGAAGAGTCACTATTGCGCTCCCATTGCCATACACAGTGCAAATAGCACTTGCGTATGTTCCCAGCAAGTGCAGTGTATTGGACTGAAGAGAAGCTACTGTTCTTGTCAGTTTCCTAAGCAGAGTTGAACTAGATATGGCCCGTGTTTGTAGGAAGCACAGTTCTTTTGTTCTGAGCAAGCTCACTGTTCTGTCCCTATAGGAAACACAGGAGGGTAGAAAAGTGCTGTTTTCTCAAAAGCAGAGTGTGTTTCTTGTAAGGCGAGCTACCGTTTGTTTCCCAGTCCTAAACGGAGTTGAATTCCATACAGTTTCTGGTCCTACGAGCAAGAGTTGTTTTCTGCTAAGAAGAGTCACTATTGCGCTCCCATTGCCATACACAGTGCAAATAGCACTTGCGTCTGTTCCCAGCAAGTGCAGTGTATTGGACTGAAGAGAAGCTACTGTACTTGTCAGTTTCCTAAGCAGAGTTGAACTAGATATGCCCCGTGTGTGTAGGAAGCACAGTTCTTTTGTTCTGAGCAGGCTCACTGTTCTGGCCCTATGGGAAACACAGGAGAGTAAGAAGAGTGCTGTTTTCTCAAAAGCAGAGTGTGTTTCTTGTAAGGCGAGCTAGCGTTTGTTTCCCAGTCCTAAACGGAGTTGAATCCCATGCAGTTTCTGGTCCTACGAGCAAGAGTTGTTTTCTGCTAAGAAGAGTCACTATTGCGCTCCCATTGCCATACACAGTGCAAATATCACTTGCGTCTGTTCCCAGCAAGTGCAGTGTATTGGACTGAAGAGAAGCTACTGTTCTTGTCAGTTTCCTAAGCATAGTTGAACTAGATATGCCCCGTGTGTGTAGGAAGCACAGTTCTTTTGTTCTGAGCAAGCTCACTGTTCTGGCCCTATAGGAAACACAGGAGAGTAGAAGAGTGCTGTTTTCTCAAAAGCAGAGTGTGTTTCTTGTAAGGCGAGCTACCGTTTGTTTCCCAGTCGTAAACGGAGTTGAATCCCATGCAGTTTCTGGTCCTACGAGCAAGAGTTGTTTTCTACTAAGAAGAGTCACTATTGTGCTCCCATTGCCATACACAGTGCAAATAGCACTTGCGTCTGTTCCCAGCAAGTGCAGTGTATTGGACTGAAGAGAAGCTACTGTTCTTGTCAGTTTAATAAGCAGAGTTGAACTAGATATGCCCCGTGTGTGTAGGAAGCACAGTTCTTTTGTTCTGAGCAAGCTCACTGTTCTGGCCCTACAGGAAACACAGGAGAGTAGAAGAGTGCTGTTTTCTCAAAAGCAGAGTGTGTTTCTTGTAAGGCGAGCTAGCGTTTGTTTCCCAGTCCTAAACGGAGTTGAATCCTATGCAGTTTCTGGTCCTACGAGCAAGAGTTGTTTTCTGCTAAGAAGAGTCACTATTGTGCTCCCATTCCCATACACAGTGCAAATAGCACTTGCGTCTGTTCCCAGCAAGTGCAGTGTATTGGACTGAAGAGAAGCTACTGTTCTTGTCAGTTTCCTAAGCAGAGTTGAACTAGATATGGCCGTGTTTGTAGGAAGCACAGTTCTTTTGTTCTGAGAAAGCTCACTGTTCTGTCCCTATAGGAAACACAGGAGAGTAGAAAAGTGCTGTTTTCTCAAAAGCAGAGTGTGTTTCTTGTAAGGCGAGCTAGCGTTTGTTTCCCAGTCCTAAACGGAGTTGAATTCCATACAGTTTCTGGTCCTACGAGAAAGAGTTGTTTTCTGCTAAGAAGAGTCACTATTGCGCTCCCATTGCCATACACAGTGCAAATAGCACTTGCGTCTGTTCCCAGCAAGTGCAGTGTATTGGACTGAAGAGAAGCTACTGTTCTTGTCAGTTTCCTAAGCAGAGTTGAACTAGATATGCCCCCTGTGTGTAGGAAGCACAGTTCTTTTGTTCTGAGCAAGCTCACTGTTCTGGCCCTATAGGAAACACAGGAGAGTAGAAGAGTGCTGTTTTCTCAAAAGCAGAGTGTGTTTCTTGTAAGGCGAGCTAGCGTTTGTTTCCCAGTCCTAAACAGAGTTGAATCCCATGCAGTTTCTGGTCCTAGGAGCAAGAGTTGTTTTCTGCTAAGAAGAGTCACTATTGTGCTCCCTTTGCCATACACAGTGCAAATAGCACTTGCGTCTGTTCCCAGCAAGTGCAGTGTATTGGACTGAAGAGAAGCTACTATTCTTGTCAGTTTCCTAAGCAGAGTTGAACTAGATATGCCCCGTGTGTGTAGGAAGCACAGTTCTTTTGTTCTGAGCAGGCTCACTGTTCTGGCCCTATATGAAACACAGGAGAGTAATAAGAGTGCTGTTTTCTCAAAAGCAGAGTGTGTTTCTTGTAAGGCGAGCTAGCGTTTGTTTACCAGTCCTAAATGGAGTTGAATCCCATGCAGTTTCTGGTCCTACGAGCAAGAGTTGTTTTCTGCTAAGAAGAGTCACTATTGCGCTCCCATTGCCATACACAGTGCAAATATCACTTGCGTCTTTTCCCAGCAAGTGCAGTGTATTGGACTGAAGAGAAGCTACTATTCTTGTCAGTTGCCTAAGCAGAGTTGAACTAGATATGCCCCGTGTGTGTAGGAAGCACAGTTCTTTTGTTCTGAGCAAGCTCACTGTTCTGGCCCTATAGGAAACACAGGAGAGTAGAAGAGTGCTGTTTTCTCAAAAGCAGAGTGTGTTTCTTGTAAGGCGAGCTAGCGTTTGTTTCCCAGTCCTAAACGGAGTTGAATCCCATGCAGTTTCTGGTCCTACGAGCAAGAGTTGTTTTCTGCTAAGAAGAGTCACTATTGCGCTCCCATTGCCATACACAGTGCAAATAGCCCTTGCGTCTGTTCCCAGCAAGTGCAGTGTATTGGACTGAAGAGAAGCTACTGTTCTTGTCAGTTTCCTAAGCAGATTTGAACTAGATATGCCCCGTGTGTGTAGGAAGCACAGTTCTTTTGTTCTGAGCAAGCTCACTGTTCTGGCCCTATAGGAAACACAGGAGAGTAGAAGAGTGCTGTTTTCTCAAAAGCAGAGTGTGTTTCTTGTAAGGCGAGCTACCGTTTGTTTCCCAGTCCTAAATGGAGTTGAATCCCAGGCAGTTTCTAGTCCTACGAGCAAGAGTTGTTTTCTGCTAAGAAGAGTCGCTATTGCGCTCTTATTGCCATACACAGTGCAAATAGCACTTGCGTCTGTTCCCAGCAAGTGCAGTGTATTGGACTGAAGAGAAGCTACTGTTCTTGTCAGTTTCCTAAGCAGAGTTGAACTAGATATGCCCCGTGTGTGTAGGAAGCACAGTTCTTTTGTTCTGAGCAAGCTCACTCTTCTGGCCCTATAGGAAACACAGGAGAGTAGAAGAGTGCTGTTTTCTCAAAAGCAGAGTGTGTTTCTTGTAAGGCGAGCTACCGTTTGTTTCCCAGTCCTAAACGGAGTTGAATCCCATGCAGTTTCTGGTCCTACGAGCAAGAGTTGTTTTCTGCTAAGAAGAGTCACTATTGCGCTCCCATTGCCATACACAGTGCAAATAGCACTTGCGTCTGTTCCCAGCAAGTGCAGTGTATTGGACTGAAGAGAAGCTACTGTTCTTGTCAGTTTCCTAAGCAGAGTTGAACTAGATATGGCCCGTGTTTGTAGGAAGCACAGTTCTTTTGTTCTGAGCAAGCTCACTGTTCTGTCCCTATAGGAAACACAGGAGAGTAGAAAAGTGCTGTTTTCTCAAAAGCAGAGTGTGTTTCTTGTAAGGCGAGCTAGCGTTTGTTTCCCAGTCCTAAACGGAGTTGAATTCCATACAGTTTCTGGTCCTACGAGCAAGAGTTGTT
Organism: Peromyscus eremicus; assembly: GCF_949786415.1. Taxonomy (NCBI): domain Eukaryota; kingdom Metazoa; phylum Chordata; class Mammalia; order Rodentia; family Cricetidae; genus Peromyscus; species Peromyscus eremicus. Next base: position 60,681 of record NW_026736517.1, read on the forward strand.
TTCTGCTAAGAAGAGTCACTATTGCGCTCCCATTGCCATACACAGTGCAAATAGCACTTGTGTCTGTTCCCAGCAAGTGCAGTGTATTGGACTGAAGAGAAGATACTGTTCTTGTCAGTTTCCTAAGCAGAGTTGAACTAGATATGCCCCGTGTGTGTAGGAAGCAGAGTTCTTTTGTTCTGAGCAGGCTCACTGTTCTGGCCCTATGGGAAACACAGGAGAGTAAGAAGAGTGCTGTTTTCTCAAAAGCAGAGTGTGTTTCTTGTAAGGCGAGCTAGCGTTTGTTTCCCAGTCCTAAACGGAGTTGAATCCCATGCAGTTTCTGGTCCTACGAGCAAGAGTTGTTTTCTGCTAAGAAGAGTCACTATTGCGCTCCCATTGCCATACACAGTGCAAATAGCACTTGCGTCTGTTCCCAGCAAGTGCAGTGTATTGGACTGAAGAGAAGCTACTGTTCTTGTCAGTTTCCTAAGCAGAGTTGAACTAGATATGCCCCGTGTGTGTAGGAAGCACAGTTCTTTTGTTCTGAGCAAGCTCACTGTTCTGGCCCTATAGGAAACACAGGAGAGTAGAAGAGTGCTGTTTTCTCAAAAGCAGAGTGTGTTTCTTGTAAGGCGAGCTAGCGTTTGTTTCCCAGTCGTAAACGGAGTTGAATCCCATGCAGTTTCTGGTCCTACGAGCAAGAGTTGTTTTCTACTAAGAAGAGTCACTATTGCGCTCCCATTGCCATACACAGTGCAAATAGCACTTGCGTCTGTTCCCAGCAAGTGCAGTGTATTGGACTGAAGAGAAGCTACTGTTCTTGTCAGTTTAATAAGCAGAGTTGAACTAGATATGCCCCGTGTGTGTAGGAAGCACAGTTCTTTTGTTCTGAGCAAGCTCACTGTTCTGGCCCTACAGGAAACACAGGAGAGTAGAAGAGTGCTGTTTTCTCAAAAGCAGAGTGTGTTTCTTGTAAGGCGAGCTAGCGTTTGTTTCCCAGTCCTAAACGGAGTTGAATCCTATGCAGTTTCTGGTCCTACGAGCAAGAGTTGTTTTCTGCTAAGAAGAGTCACTATTGTGCTCCCATTCCCATACACAGTGCAAATAGCACTTGCGTCTGTTCCCAGCAAGTGCAGTGTATTGGACTGAAGAGAAGCTACTGTTCTTGTCAGTTTCCTAAGCAGAGTTGAACTAGATATGGCCCGTGTTTGTAGGAAGCGCAGTTCTTTTGTTCTGAGCAAGCTCACTGTTCTGGCCCTATAGGAAACACAGGAGAGTAGAAAAGTGCTGTTTTCTCAAAAGCAGAGTGTGTTTCTTGTAAGGCGAGCTAGCGTTTGTTTCCCAGTCCTAAACGGAGTTGAATTCCATACAGTTTTTGGTCCTACGAGCAAGAGTTGTTTTCTGCTAAGAAGAGTCACTATTGCACTCCCATTGCCATACACAGTGCAAATAGCACTTGCGTCTGTTCCCAGCAAGTGCAGTGTATTGGACTGAAGAGAAGCTACTGTTCTTGTCAGTTTCCTAAGCAGAGTTGAACTAGATATGCCCCGTGTGTGTAGGAAGCACAGTTCTTTTGTTCTGAGCAAGCTCACTGTTCTGGCCCTATAGGAAACACAGGAGAGTAGAAGAGTGCTGTTTTCTCAAAAGCAGAGTGTGTTTCTTGTAAGGCGAGCTAGCGTTTGTTTCCCAGTCCTAAACGGAGTTGAATCCCATGCAGTTTCTGGTCCTACGAGCAAGAGTTGTTTTCTGCTAAGAAGAGTCACTATTGCGCTCCCATTGCCATACACAGTGCAAATAGCACTTGCGTCTGTTCCCAGCAAGTGCAGTGTATTGGACTGAAGAGAAGCTACTGTTCTTGTCAGTTTCCTAAGCCGAGTTGAACTAGATATGCCCCGTGTGTGTAGGAAGCACAGTTCTTTTGTTCTGAGCAAGCTCACTGTTCTGGCCCTACAGGAAACACAGGAGAGTAGAAGAGTGCTGTTTTCTCAAAAGCAGAGTGTGTTTCTTGTAAGGCGAGCTAGCGTTTGTTTCCCAGTCCTAAACAGAGTTCAATCCCATGCAGTTTCTGGTCCTACGAGCAAGAGTTGTTTTCTGCTAAGAAGAGTCACTATTGCGCTCCCATTGCCATACACAGTGCAAATAGCACTTGCGTATGTTCCCAGCAAGTGCAGTGTATTGGACTGAAGAGAAGCTACTGTTCTTGTCAGTTTCCTAAGCAGAGTTGAACTAGATATGGCCCGTGTTTGTAGGAAGCACAGTTCTTTTGTTCTGAGCAAGCTCACTGTTCTGTCCCTATAGGAAACACAGGAGGGTAGAAAAGTGCTGTTTTCTCAAAAGCAGAGTGTGTTTCTTGTAAGGCGAGCTACCGTTTGTTTCCCAGTCCTAAACGGAGTTGAATTCCATACAGTTTCTGGTCCTACGAGCAAGAGTTGTTTTCTGCTAAGAAGAGTCACTATTGCGCTCCCATTGCCATACACAGTGCAAATAGCACTTGCGTCTGTTCCCAGCAAGTGCAGTGTATTGGACTGAAGAGAAGCTACTGTACTTGTCAGTTTCCTAAGCAGAGTTGAACTAGATATGCCCCCGTGTGTGTAGGAAGCACAGTTCTTTTGTTCTGAGCAGGCTCACTGTTCTGGCCCTATGGGAAACACAGGAGAGTAAGAAGAGTGCTGTTTTCTCAAAAGCAGAGTGTGTTTCTTGTAAGGCGAGCTAGCGTTTGTTTCCCAGTCCTAAACGGAGTTGAATCCCATGCAGTTTCTGGTCCTACGAGCAAGAGTTGTTTTCTGCTAAGAAGAGTCACTATTGCGCTCCCATTGCCATACACAGTGCAAATATCACTTGCGTCTGTTCCCAGCAAGTGCAGTGTATTGGACTGAAGAGAAGCTACTGTTCTTGTCAGTTTCCTAAGCATAGTTGAACTAGATATGCCCCGTGTGTGTAGGAAGCACAGTTCTTTTGTTCTGAGCAAGCTCACTGTTCTGTCCCTATAGGAAACACAGGAGAGTAGAAAAAAGTGCTGTTTTCTCAAAAGCAGAGTGTGTTTCTTGTAAGGCGAGCTAGCGTTTGTTTCCCAGTCCTAAACGGAGTTGAATTCCATACAGTTTCTGGTCCTACGAGAAAGAGTTGTTTTCTGCTAAGAAGAGTCACTATTGCGCTCCCATTGCCATACACAGTGCAAATAGCACTTGCGTCTGTTCCCAGCAAGTGCAGTGTATTGGACTGAAGAGAAGCTACTGTTCTTGTCAGTTTCCTAAGCAGAGTTGAACTAGATATGCCCCCTGTGTGTAGGAAGCACAGTTCTTTTGTTCTGAGCAAGCTCACTGTTCTGGCCCTATAGGAAACACAGGAGAGTAGAAGAGTGCTGTTTTCTCAAAAGCAGAGTGTGTTTCTTGTAAGGCGAGCTAGCGTTTGTTTCCCAGTCCTAAACAGAGTTGAATCCCATGCAGTTTCTGGTCCTAGGAGCAAGAGTTGTTTTCTGCTAAGAAGAGTCACTATTGTGCTCCCTTTGCCATACACAGTGCAAATAGCACTTGCGTCTGTTCCCAGCAAGTGCAGTGTATTGGACTGAAGAGAAGCTACTATTCTTGTCAGTTTCCTAAGCAGAGTTGAACTAGATATGCCCCGTGTGTGTAGGAAGCACAGTTCTTTTGTTCTGAGCAGGCTCACTGTTCTGGCCCTATATGAAACACAGGAGAGTAATAAGAGTGCTGTTTTCTCAAAAGCAGAGTGTGTTTCTTGTAAGGCGAGCTAGCGTTTGTTTACCAGTCCTAAATGGAGTTGAATCCCATGCAGTTTCTGGTCCTACGAGCAAGAGTTGTTTTCTGCTAAGAAGAGTCACTATTGCGCTCCCATTGCCATACACAGTGCAAATATCACTTGCGTCTTTTCCCAGCAAGTGCAGTGTATTGGACTGAAGAGAAGCTACTATTCTTGTCAGTTGCCTAAGCAGAGTTGAACTAGATATGCCCGCGTGTGTGTAGGAAGCACAGTTCTTTTGTTCTGAGCAAGCTCACTGTTCTGGCCCTATAGGAAACACAGGAGAGTAGAAGAGTGCTGTTTTCTCAAAAGCAGAGTGTGTTTCTTGTAAGGCGAGCTAGCGTTTGTTTCCCAGTCCTAAACGGAGTTGAATCCCATGCAGTTTCTGGTCCTACGAGCAAGAGTTGTTTTCTGCTAAGAAGAGTCACTATTGCGCTCCCATTGCCATACACAGTGCAAATAGCCCTTGCGTCTGTTCCCAGCAAGTGCAGTGTATTGGACTGAAGAGAAGCTACTGTTCTTGTCAGTTTCCTAAGCAGATTTGAACTAGATATGCCCCGTGTGTGTAGGAAGCACAGTTCTTTTGTTCTGAGCAAGCTCACTGTTCTGGCCCTATAGGAAACACAGGAGAGTAGAAGAGTGCTGTTTTCTCAAAAGCAGAGTGTGTTTCTTGTAAGGCGAGCTACCGTTTGTTTCCCAGTCCTAAATGGAGTTGAATCCCAGGCAGTTTCTAGTCCTACGAGCAAGAGTTGTTTTCTGCTAAGAAGAGTCGCTATTGCGCTCTTATTGCCATACACAGTGCAAATAGCACTTGCGTCTGTTCCCAGCAAGTGCAGTGTATTGGACTGAAGAGAAGCTACTGTTCTTGTCAGTTTCCTAAGCAGAGTTGAACTAGATATGCCCCCGTGTGTGTAGGAAGCACAGTTCTTTTGTTCTGAGCAAGCTCACTCTTCTGGCCCTATAGGAAACACAGGAGAGTAGAAGAGTGCTGTTTTTCTCAAAAGCAGAGTGTGTTTCTTGTAAGGCGAGCTACCGTTTGTTTCCCAGTCCTAAACGGAGTTGAATCCCATGCAGTTTCTGGTCCTACGAGCAAGAGTTGTTTTCTGCTAAGAAGAGTCACTATTGCGCTCCCATTGCCATACACAGTGCAAATAGCACTTGCGTCTGTTCCCAGCAAGTGCAGTGTATTGGACTGAAGAGAAGCTACTGTTCTTGTCAGTTTCCTAAGCAGAGTTGAACTAGATATGGCCCGTGTTTGTAGGAAGCACAGTTCTTTTGTTCTGAGCAAGCTCACTGTTCTGTCCCTATAGGAAACACAGGAGAGTAGAAAAGTGCTGTTTTCTCAAAAGCAGAGTGTGTTTCTTGTAAGGCGAGCTAGCGTTTGTTTCCCAGTCCTAAACGGAGTTGAATTCCATACAGTTTCTGGTCCTACGAGCAAGAGTTGTTTTCTGCTAAGAAGAGTCACTATTGCGCTCCCATTGCCATACACAGTGCAAATAGCACTTGTGTCTGTTCCCAGCAAGTGCAGTGTATTGGACTGAAGAGAAGATACTGTTCTTGTCAGTTTCCTAAGCAGAGTTGAACTAGATATGCCCCGTGTGTGTAGGAAGCAGAGTTCTTTTGTTCTGAGCAGGCTCACTGTTCTGGCCCTATGGGAAACACAGGAGAGTAAGAAGAGTGCTGTTTTCTCAAAAGCAGAGTGTGTTTCTTGTAAGGCGAGCTAGCGTTTGTTTCCCAGTCCTAAACGGAGTTGAATCCCATGCAGTTTCTGGTCCTACGAGCAAGAGTTGTTTTCTGCTAAGAAGAGTCACTATTGCGCTCCCATTGCCATACACAGTGCAAATAGCACTTGCGTCTGTTCCCAGCAAGTGCAGTGTATTGGACTGAAGAGAAGCTACTGTTCTTGTCAGTTTCCTAAGCAGAGTTGAACTAGATATGCCCCATGTGTGTAGGAAGCACAGTTCTTTTGTTCTGAGCAAGCTCACTGTTCTGGCCCTATAGGAAACACAGGAGAGTAGAAGAGTGCTGTTTTCTCAAAAGCAGAGTGTGTTTCTTGTAAGGCGAGCTACCGTTTGTTTCCCAGTCCTAAACGGAGTTGAATCCCAGTCAGTTTCTGGTCCTAGGAGCAAGAGTTGTTTTCTGCTAAGAAGAGTCACTATTGCGCTCCCATTGCCATACACAGTGCAAATAGCACTTGCATCTGTTCCCAGCAAGTGCAGTGTATTGGACTGAAGAGAAGCTACTGTTCTTGTCAGTTTCCTAAGCAGAGTTGAACTAGATATGCCCCGTGTGTGTAGGAAGCACAGTTCTTTTGTTCTGAGCAAGCTCACTGTTCTGGCCCTATAGGAAACACAGGAGAGTAGAAGAGTGCTGTTTTCTCAAAAGCAGAGTGTGTTTCTTGTAAGGCGAGCTAGCGTTTGTTTCCCAGTCGTAAACGGAGTTGAATCCCATGCAGTTTCTGGTCCTACGAGCAAGAGTTGTTTTCTACTAAGAAGAGTCACTATTGCGCTCCCATTGCCATACACAGTGCAAATAGCACTTGCGTCTGTTCCCAGCAAGTGCAGTGTATTGGACTGAAGAGAAGCTACTGTTTCTTGTCAGTTTAATAAGCAGAGTTGAACTAGATATGCCCCGTGTGTGTAGGAAGCACAGTTCTTTTGTTCTGAGCAAGCTCACTGTTCTGGCCCTACAGGAAACACAGGAGAGTAGAAGAGTGCTGTTTTCTCAAAAGCAGAGTGTGTTTCTTGTAAGGCGAGCTAGCGTTTGTTTCCCAGTCCTAAACGGAGTTGAATCCTATGCAGTTTCTGGTCCTACGAGCAAGAGTTGTTTTCTGCTAAGAAGAGTCACTATTGTGCTCCCATTCCCATACACAGTGCAAATAGCACTTGCGTCTGTTCCCAGCAAGTGCAGTGTATTGGACTGAAGAGAAGCTACTGTTCTTGTCAGTTTCCTAAGCAGAGTTGAACTAGATATGGCCCGTGTTTGTAGGAAGCGCAGTTCTTTTGTTCTGAGCAAGCTCACTGTTCTGGCCCTATAGGAAACACAGGAGAGTAGAAAAGTGCTGTTTTCTCAAAAGCAGAGTGTGTTTCTTGTAAGGCGAGCTAGCGTTTGTTTCCCAGTCCTAAACGGAGTTGAATTCCATACAGTTTTTGGTCCTAACGAGCAAGAGTTGTTTTTCTGCTAAGAAGAGTCACTATTGCACTCCCATTGCCATACACAGTGCAAAAACTTCAAGAAAAAAAAAAAAAAAAAAAAAAAAAATAAAAACTTGCGTCTGTTCCCAG